>NC_059214.1:58755564-58808064 GCF_020615455.1 Coregonus clupeaformis
AGACAGACAGACTGCAAGACTAGACAGACTGATAGACAGACAGACTGGAGAGACAGACTGAAGACAGACAGACTGAGACAGACTGAGAGACAGACTGAGAGACAGACTGATAGACAGAGACTGAGAGACAGACTGAGAGACAGACTGATAGACAGACAACTAGATAGACAGACTAGACTGAGAGACAGACAGACTGACAGACAGACTGACAGACAGACAGACTGAGAGACACAGAGACAGACTGAGAGACAGACAGGCTGAGAGACAGACATGAGAGATAGACAGACTGATAGACAGACAGAGAGAGAAGACTGAGAGACAGACTGAGAGACAGACTGATAGACAGACTGAGAGACAGACAGACTGAGACAGACAGACTAGAGATAGACAGACTGAGAGACAGACAGACTGTGAGAGACAGACAGACTGAGAGACAGACTGGAGACAGACTGAGAGATGAGAGACAGACTGAGAGACAGACAGAAGAGACAGACTGATAGACAGACTGATAGACAGACAGACTAGAGACTGAGAGACAGACTGAGAGACAGACTGAGAAGACAGACGAGACAGACTGAGAGACAGACTGAGAGACAGACTGAGAGACTGAGAGACAGACTGAGAGACAGACAGACTGAGACAGACTGAGAGACAGACTGACAGACAGAACAGACTGAGACAGAGAGACTAGACTGAGAGACAGACTGAGAGACAGACTGATAGACAGACAGACTGAGAGACAGACTGATAGACAGACAGACTGAGAGACAGACAGACTGAGATAGACAGACAGACTGAGAGACAGACAGACTGAGACAGACAGACTGGAGAGACAGACTGAAGACAGACTGAGACAGACAGACTGAGAGACAGACTGAGAGACAGACAGACTGAGACAGACAGACAGACAGACTAGAGACAGACTGAGACAGACAGACTAGAGAGACAGACTGAGAGACAGACAGACTGAGAGACCAGACTGAGAGATACAGACTGAGAGACAGACTATTGGATAGACAGACTGAGAGACAGACAGACAGACAGACTGACTGATGATAACAGACTGATAGACAGACAGACTGGAGACAGACAGACAGACATACAGACTGAGAATACAGACTGAGAGACAGACTGATAGACAGACTGACTGGAGAGACAGACAGACAGACAGACAGACTGGACTGACTGGACTGACTGATATACAGACTGATAGACAGACAGACTGAGACAGACAGACAGACATACAGACTGAGATACAGACTGAGAGACAGACTGATAGACAGACTGACTGAGAGACAGACATACTGATAGACAGACAGACAGACAGACAGACAGACCGACTGACTGAGAGACAGACAGATTGAGAGACAGACAGACTGAGAGACAGACTGTAAGACAGACTGGAGACTGACTGTAGAGACAGACTGAGAGACAGGCTGAGAGACAGACTGATAGATAGGTAGACAGACTGATAGACAGACTGACTGATAGACAGACTGAGAGACAGCAGACTGAGAGACAGACAGACTGAGAGACAGACAGACTGAGACAGACATACTGTTAGACAGACTGAGAGACAGACTGAGAGACATACTGATAGATAGGTAGACAGACTAATAGACAGACTGACTGATAGATAGACTGATAGACAGACTGACTGAGAGACAGACTGATAGACAGACAGACTGAGATACAGACTGATAGACAGACAGACTGAGAGACAGACAGACTGATAGACAGACAGACAGACAGACAGACAGACTGACTGACTGACTGACTGACTGAGAGACAGACAGACTGAGAGACAGAAAGACTGAGAGACAGACAGACTGAGAGACAGACAGATTGAGAGACAGACTGAGATACAGACAGAGAGACAGACTGATAGACAGACTGACTGAGAGACAGACTGATAGACAAACTGCGAGACAAACAGACTGATAGACAGACTGACTGAGAGACAGACTGTGAGACAGACTGATAGACAGACAGACTGAGAGACAGACAGAAAGACAGACAGACTGAGAGATAGATTGAGAGACTGAGAGACAGACTGAGAGACAGACAGAGTGAGAAAGAGACAGACTGAGAGAAGACTGAGAGACAGACAGACAGACAGACTGATATACAGACTGATAGACAGACAGACTGAGACAGACAGACAGACAGACATACAGACTGAGAGACAGATTGAGAGACAGACAGGATGAGAGACAGACAGACTGAGAGATAGACTGAGAGACTGAGAGACAGACTGAGAGACAGACAGAGTGAGAAAGAGACAGACTGAGAGAAGACTGAGAGACAGACAGACAGACAGACAGACAGACAGACTGATACACAGACTGATAGACAGACAGACTGAGAGACAGACAGACTGAGAGACAGACTGTGAGACAGACTGAGAGACAGACTGTGAGACAGACTGAAAGACAGACTGTGAGATGGACTGAGAGACAGACTGTGAGACAGACTGAGAGACAGACTGTGAGACAGACTGAGAGACAGACTGCGAGACAGACTGATAGACAGACTGACTGATAGACAGACTGACTGAGAGACAGACTGAGAGACAGACAGACTGAGAGACTGACTGAGAGACAGACTGATAGACAGACAGACTGCGAGACAGACAGACTCAGAGACAGACTGTGAGACAGACTGAGAGACAGACTGTGAGACAGACTGAGAGACAGGCTGAGAGACAGGCTGATAGATAGGTAGACAGACTGATATACAGACTGACTGATAGACAGACTGATAGACAGACAGACTGAGAGACAGACAGACTGAGTGACAGACAGACTGAGAGACAGACTGAGAGACAGACAGACTGTGAGACAGACTGAGAGACAGACTGAGAGACATACTGATAGATAGGTAGACAGACTGATAGACAGACTGACTGATAGACAGACTGATAGACAGACAGACAGACAGACAGACTGATAGACAGACTGACTGAGAGACAGACTGTGAGACACACAGACTGAGAGACAGACAGAAAGACAGACAGACTGAGAGACAGACAGACTGGAGACAGACTGAGCAGACTGAGAGACAGACAGACTGAGAGAGAAAGACAGACTGAGAGACAGTCTGAGAGGTATAACAGGCTGAGAGACAGACAGACTGGAGAGAAGACTGAGAGACAGACAGACAGACAGACTGATAGACAGACTGATAGACAGACTGATAGACAGACAGACTGAGAGACAGACAGACAGACAGACATACAGACTGAGAGACAGACTGAGATACAGACAGAGAGAGGCAGACTGATAGACAGACTGACTGGAGAGACAGACTGATAGACAGACAGACTGAGAGACAGACAGACTGAGAGACAGACTGTGAGACAGACTGAGAGACAGACTGTGAGACAGACTGAGAGACAGACTGTGAGACAGACTGAGAGACAGACATAGATAGGTAGACAGACAGATAGACAGACTGACTGATAGACAGACTGACTGAGAGACAGACTGAGAGACAGACTGAGAGACGGACAGGCTGGGGAGATAGACTGAGACTGAGAGACAGACAGAGTGAGAAAGAGACAGACTGAGAGAAGACTGAGTGAGAGACAGACAGACAGACAGACAGACAGACAGACTGACTGAGACAGACAGACAGACATACAGACTGAGAGAAAGACGGAGATACCGACTGAGAGACATACTGATAGACAGACTGACTGAGAGACAGACTGATAGACAGACAGACTGCGAGACAGACAGACTGAGAGACAGACAGACTGATAGACAGACTGACTGATTGAGAGACAGACAGACTGAGAGACATACAGACTGGAGAGACAGACAGGCTGTGAAACAGACTGAAGACAGACTGTGAGACAGACTGAGAGAAAGAATGTGAGACAGACTGAGAGACAGACTGATAGATAGGTAGACAGACTGAGAGACAGACAGACTGATAGACAGACAGACTGAGAGACAGACAGACTGAGAGACAGACAGACTGAGAGACAGACAGATTGAGAGATAGACTGAGAGACTGAGAGATATAATGAGAGACTGAGAGAGAGACTGAGAGACATACTGATAGACTGACTGATAGATAGACAGACTGATAGACTGAGATACATACTAATAGACAGACAGACAGACAGACAGACAGACAGACAGACAGACAGACAGACAGACAGACAGACAGACAGTGAGACAGACTGAGAGACAGACAGACTGAGAGACAGACTGAGAGACAGACAGAGAGACAGACTGACTGAGAGACAGACTGAGAGACAGACTGAGAGACAGACATACATACAGGCTGAGAGATAGACTTAGATGCAGACAGAGAGACAGACTGATAGACAGACTGACTGAGAGACAGACTGATAGACAGACAGACTGTGAGACAGACAGACTGAGAGACAGACATACTGATAGACAAACTGATAGACAGACAGACAGACAGACAGACTGACTGAGAGACAGACTGAGAGACAGAGACTGAGAGACAGACAGACTGAGAGACAGATGTGAGACAGACTGTGAGACAGACTGTGAGACAGACTGTGAGACAGACTGTGAGATGGACTGAGAGACAGACTGTGAGACAGACTGAGAGACAGACTGAGAGACAGACTGATAGATAGGTAGACAGACTGATAGACAGACTGACTGATAGACAGACTGACAGACAGACAGACTGACTGACTGAGAGACAGACTGAGAGACAGACAGACTGAGAGACAGACTGAGAGACATATTGAGAGACAGACAGGCTGAGAGAAAGACAGACTGAGAGATAGACTGAGAGACTGAGAGACAGACTGAGAGACAGACAGAGTGAGAAAGAGACAGACTGAGAGAAGACTGAAAGACAGACAGACAGACAGACAGACTGATATACAGACTGATAGACAGACAGACTGAGACAGACAGACAGACATACAGACTGAGAGACAGATTGGAGAGACAGACAGGATGAGAGACAGACAGACTGAGAGATAGACTGAGAGACTGAGAGACAGACTGGAGAGACAGACAGAGTGAAGAAAGAGACAGACTGAGAAGACTGAGAGACAGACAGACAGACAGACTGATATACAGACTGATAGACAGACAGACTGAGACAGACAGACATACAGACTGAGAGACAGATTAGAGACAGACAGGCTGAGAGACAGACTGAGAGATAGATTGAGAGACTGAGAGACAGACCGAGAGACAGACAGAGTGAGAAAGAGACAGACTGAGAGAAGACTGAGAGACAGACAGACAGACAGACTGATATACAGACTGATAGACAGACAGACTGAGACAGACAGACAGACATACAGACTGAGATACAGACTGAGAGACAGACTGATAGACAGACTGACTGAGAGACAGACATACTGATAGACAGACAGACAGAAAGACAGACAGACTGACTGACTGATATACAGACTGATAGACAGACAGACTGAGACAGACAGACAGACATACAGACTGAGATACAGACTGAGAGACAGACTGATAGACAGACTGACTGAGAGACAGACAGACAGACAGACAGACTGACTGACTGATATACAGACTGATAGACAGACAGACTGAGACAGACAGACAGACATACAGACTGAGATACAGACTGAGAGACAGACTGATAGACAGACTGACTGAGAGACAGTCATACTGATAGACAGACAGACAGACAGACAGACTGACTGACTGAGATACAGACAGTTTGAGAGACAGACAGACTGAGAGACAGACTGTAAGACAGACTGAGAGACTGACTGTGAGACAGACTGAGAGACAGGCTGAGAGACAGACTGATAGATAGGTAGACAGACTGATAGACAGACTGACTGATAGACAGACTGAGAGACAGACAGACTGAGAGACAGACAGACTGAGAGACAGACATACTGTGAGACAGACTGAGAGACAGACTGAGAGACATACTGATAGATAGGTAGACAGACTAATAGACAGACTGACTGATAGACAGACTGATAGACAGACTGACTGAGAGACAGACTGATAGACAGACAGACTGAGATACAGACTGATAGACAGACTGAGAGACAGACAGACTGATAGACAGACTGATAGACAGACAGACAACAGACAGACAGACAGACAGACAGACAGACAGACAGACTGACTGACTGACTGACTGACTGAGAGACAGACAGACTGAGAGACAGAAAGACTGAGAGACAGACAGACTGAGAGACAGACAGACTGAGAGACAGACTGAGATACAGACAGAGAGACAGACTGATAGACAGACTGACTGAGAGACAGACTGATAGACAAACTGCGAGACAAACAGACTGATAGACAGACTGACTGAGAGACAGACTGTGAGACAGACTGATAGACAGACAGACTGAGAGACAGACAGAAAGACAGACAGACTGAGAGATAGATTGAGAGACTGAGAGACAGACTGAGAGACAGACAGAGTGAGAAAGAGACAGACTGAGAGAAGACTGAGAGACAGACAGACAGACAGACTGATATACAGACTGATAGACAGACAGACTGAGACAGACAGACAGACAGACAGACATACAGACTGAGAGACAGATTGAGAGACAGACAGGATGAGAGACAGACAGACTGAGAGATAGACTGAGAGACTGAGAGACAGACTGAGAGACAGACAGAGTGAGAAAGAGACAGACTGAGAGAAGACTGAGAGACAGACAGACAGACAGACAGACAGACTGATACACAGACTGATAGACAGACAGACTGAGAGACAGACAGACTGAGAGACATACAGACTGAGAGACAGACTGAGATACAGACAGAGAGACAGACTGATAGACAGACAGACTGCGAGACAGACAGACTGAGAGACAGACTGTGAGACAGACTGAGAGACAGACTGTGAGACAGACTGAAAGACAGACTGTGAGACGGACTGAGAGACAGACTGTGAGACAGACTGAGAGACAGACTGTGAGACAGACTGAGAGACAGACTGCGAGACAGACTGATAGACAGACTGACTGATAGACAGACTGACTGAGAGACAGACTGAGAGACAGACAGACTGAGAGACTGACTGAGAGACAGACTGATAGACAGACAGACTGCGAGACAGACAGACTCAGAGACAGACTGTGAGACAGACTGAGAGACAGACTGTGAGACAGACTGAGAGACAGGCTGAGAGACAGGCTGATAGATAGGTAGACAGACTGATATACAGACTGACTGATAGACAGACTGATAGACAGACAGACTGAGAGACAGACAGACTGAGTGACAGACAGACTGAGAGACAGACTGAGAGACAGACAGACTGTGAGACAGACTGAGAGACAGACTGAGAGACATACTGATAGATAGGTAGACAGACTGATAGACAGACTGACTGATAGACAGACTGATAGACAGACAGACAGACAGACTGATAGACAGACTGACTGAGAGACAGACTGTGAGACACACAGACTGAGAGACAGACAGAAAGACAGACAGACTGAGAGACAGACAGACTGAGAGACAGACTGAGAGACTGAGAGACAGACAGACTGAGAGAAAGACAGACTGAGAGACAGTCTGAGAGGTATACAGGCTGAGAGACAGACAGACTGAGAGAAGACTGAGAGACAGACAGACAGACAGACTGATAGACAGACTGATAGACAGACTGATAGACAGACAGACTGAGAGACAGACAGACAGACAGACATACAGACTGAGAGACAGACTGAGATACAGACAGAGAGGCAGACTGATAGACAGACTGACTGAGAGACAGACTGATAGACAGACAGACTGCGAGACAGACAGACTGAGAGACAGACTGTGAGACAGACTGAGAGACAGACTGTGAGACAGACTGAGAGACAGACTGTGAGACAGACTGAGAGACAGACATATAGATAGGTAGACAGACAGATAGACAGACTGACTGATAGACAGACTGACTGAGAGACAGACTGAGAGACAGACTGAGAGACAGACTGAGAGACAGACAGGCTGAGAGATAGACTGAGAGACTGAGAGACAGACAGAGTGAGAAAGAGACAGACTGAGAGAAGACTGAGAGACAGACAGACAGACAGACAGACAGACTGACTGAGACAGACAGACAGACATACAGACTGAGAGAAAGACGGAGATACCGACTGAGAGACATACTGATAGACAGACTGACTGAGAGACAGACTGATAGACAGACAGACTGCGAGACAGACAGACTGAGAGACAGACAGACTGATAGACAGACTGACTGATTGAGAGACAGACAGACTGAGAGACATACAGACTGAGAGACAGACAGGCTGTGAAACAGACTGAAGACAGACTGTGAGACAGACTGAGAGAAAGAATGTGAGACAGACTGAGAGACAGACTGATAGATAGGTAGACAGACTGAGAGACAGACAGACTGATAGACAGACAGACTGAGAGACAGACAGACTGAGAGACAGACAGACTGAGAGACAGACAGATTGAGAGATAGACTGAGAGACTGAGAGATATAATGAGAGACTGAGAGAGAGACTGAGAGACATACTGATAGACTGACTGATAGATAGACAGACTGATAGACTGAGATACATACTAATAGACAGACAGACAGACAGACAGACAGACAGACAGTGAGACAGACTGAGAGACAGACAGACTGAGAGACAGACTGAGAGACAGACAGAGAGACAGACTGACTGAGAGACAGACTGAGAGACAGACTGAGAGACAGACATACATACAGGCTGAGAGATAGACTTAGATGCAGACAGAGAGACAGACTGATAGACAGACTGACTGAGAGACAGACTGATAGACAGACAGACTGTGAGACAGACAGACTGAGAGACAGACATACTGATAGACAAACTGATAGACAGACAGACAGACAGACAGACAGACTGACTGAGAGACAGACTGAGAGACAGAGACTGAGAGACAGACAGACTGAGAGACAGATGTGAGACAGACTGTGAGACAGACTGTGAGACAGACTGTGAGACAGACTGTGAGATGGACTGAGAGACAGACTGTGAGACAGACTGAGAGACAGACTGAGAGACAGACTGATAGATAGGTAGACAGACTGATAGACAGACTGACTGATAGACAGACTGACAGACAGACTGACTGACTGAGAGACAGACTGAGAGACAGACAGACTGAGAGACAGACTGAGAGACAGACAGGCTGAGAGACAGACAGACTGAGAGATAGACTGAGAGACTGAGAGACAGACTGAGAGACAGACAGAGTGAGAAAGAGACAGACTGAGAGAAGACTGAAAGACAGACAGACAGACAGACAGACTGATATACAGACTGATAGACAGACAGACTGAGACAGACAGACAGACATACAGACTGAGAGACAGATTGAGAGACAGACAGGATGAGAGACAGACAGACTGAGAGATAGACTGAGAGACTGAGAGACAGACTGAGAGACAGACAGAGTGAGAAAGAGACAGACTGAGAGAAGACTGAGAGACAGACAGACAGACAGACTGATATACAGACTGATAGACAGACAGACTGAGACAGACAGACATACAGACTGAGAGACAGATTGAGAGACAGACAGGCTGAGAGACAGACTGAGAGATAGATTGAGAGACTGAGAGACAGACCGAGAGACAGACAGAGTGAGAAAGAGACAGACTGAGAGAAGACTGAGAGACAGACAGACAGACAGACTGATATACAGACTGATAGACAGACAGACTGAGACAGACAGACAGACATACAGACTGAGATACAGACTGAGAGACAGACTGATAGACAGACTGACTGAGAGACAGACATACTGATAGACAGACAGACAGAAAGACAGACAGACTGACTGACTGATATACAGACTGATAGACAGACAGACTGAGACAGACAGACAGACATACAGACTGAGATACAGACTGAGAGACAGACTGATAGACAGACTGACTGAGAGACAGACAGACAGACAGACAGACTGACTGACTGACTGATATACAGACTGATAGACAGACAGACTGAGACAGACAGACAGACATACAGACTGAGATACAGACTGAGAGACAGACTGATAGACAGACTGACTGAGAGACAGACATACTGATAGACAGACAGACAGACAGACAGACAGACTGACTGACTGAGAGACAGACAGATTGAGAGACAGACAGACTGAGAGACAGACTGTAAGACAGACTGAGAGACTGACTGTGAGACAGACTGAGAGACAGGCTGAGAGACAGACTGATAGATAGGTAGACAGACTGATAGACAGACTGACTGATAGACAGACTGAGAGACAGACAGACTGAGAGACAGACAGACTGAGAGACAGACAGACTGAGAGACAGACATACTGTGAGACAGACTGAGAGACAGACTGAGAGACATACTGATAGATAGGTAGACAGACTAATAGACAGACTGACTGATAGACAGACTGATAGACAGACTGACTGAGAGACAGACTGATAGACAGACAGACTGAGATACAGACTGATAGACAGACAGACTGAGAGACAGACAGACTGATAGACAGACAGACAGACAGACAGACAGACAGACAGACTGACTGACTGACTGACTGACTGAGAGACAGACAGACTGAGAGACAGAAAGACTGAGAGACAGACAGACTGAGAGACAGACAGACTGAGAGACAGACTGAGATACAGACAGAGAGACAGACTGATAGACAGACTGACTGAGAGACAGACTGATAGACAAACTGCGAGACAAACAGACTGATAGACAGACTGACTGAGAGACAGACTGTGAGACAGACTGATAGACAGACAGACTGAGAGACAGACAGAAAGACAGACAGACTGAGAGAAAGACAGACTGAGGGACAGACGGAGAGACAGACAGACTGAGAGACAGACAGACTGAGAGACAGACAGACTGAGAGACAGACTGAGAGATAGACAGGCTGAGAGACAGACAGACTGAGAGATAGACTGAGACTGAGAGACAGACTGAGAGACAGACATAGTGAGAAAGAGACAGACTGAGAGAAGACTGAGAGACAGACAGACTGAGAGACAGACAGACAGACAGACAGACAGACATACAGACTGAGAGACAGACTGAGATACAGACAGAGAGACAGACTGATAGACAGACTGACAGAGACAGACTGATAGACAGACAGACTGCGAGACAGACAGACTGAGAGACAGACTGTGAGACAGACTGAGAGACAGACTGTGAGACAGACTGAAAGACAGACTGTGAGACGGACTGAGAGACAGACTGTGAGACAGAGAGAGAGACAGACTGTGAGACAGACTGAGAGACAGACTGCGAGACAGACTGATAGACAGACTGACTGATAGACAGACTGACTGATAGACAGACTGACAGACAGACTGACTGACTGAGAGACAGACAGACTGAGAGACAGACAGACTGAGAGACAGACTGAGAGACAGACTGAGAGACAGACAGGCTGAGAGACAGACAGACTGAGAGATAGACTGATAGACTGAGAGACAGACAGAGTGAGAAAGAGACAGACTGAGAGAAGACTGAGAGACAGACAGACAGACATACAGACTGAGACAGACAGACAGACATACAGACTGAGAGAAAGACTGATAGACAGACAGAAAGACTGACTGACTGACTGAGAGACAGACTGAGAGACATACAGACTGAGAGACAGACAGACTGATAGACAGACTGATAGACAGACAGAAAGACTGACTGACTGACTGAGAGACAGACTGAGAGACATACAGACTGAGAGACAGACAGACTGAGAGACAGACTGTGAGACAGACTGAGAGACAGACTTTGAGACAGACTGAGAGACACACTGTGAGACAGACTGAGAGACAGACTGATAGATAGGTAGACAGACTGATAGACAGACAGACAGACTGATAGACAGACTGACTGAGAGACAGACTGAGAGACAGACAGGCTGAGAGACAGACAGACTGAGAGACAGACAGACTGAGAGACAGACAGAGAGACAGACTGAGAGACAGACAGACAGGCTGAGAGACAGACAGACTGAGAGATAGACTGAGAGACTGAGAGACAGACTGAGAGACAGACAGAGTGAGAAGGAGACAGACTGAGAGATGACTGAGAGACAGACATACAGACAGACTGATAGACAGACTGATAGACTGACAGACTGATAGACAGACAGACAGACATACAGACTGAGAGACAGACTGAGATACAGACTGATAGACAGACAGACTGAGAGACAGATATACTGATAGACAGACTGATAGACAGACATACTGATAGACAGACATACAGACATACTGACTGACTGAGAGACAGACTGAGAGACAGACAGACTGAGAGACAGACTGTGAGACAGACTGAGAGACAGACTGTGAGACAGACTGAAAGACACACTGTTAGACAGACTGAGAGACAGACTGAGAGACAGACTGATAGATAGGTAGACAGACTAATAGACAGACTGACTGATAGACAGACAGACTGCGAGACAGACAGACTGAGAGACAGACAGACTGATAGACAGACTGATAGACAGACAGACAGACAGACAGACAGACAGACAGACAGACAGGCAGGCAGGCAGACTGACTGACTGACTGACTGACGACTGATAGACGGAGAGACAGACGGACTGAGAAACAGACAGACTGAGAGACAGACTGTGAGACAGACTGAGAGACAGACTGTGAGACAGACTGAGAGACAGACTGTGAGACAGACTGAGAGACAGACTGAGATACAGACTGATAGACAGACTGACTGATAGACAGACTGATTGATAGACAGACTGACTGATAGACAGACTGATAGACAGACATACTGATAGACAGACAGACTGAGAGACAGACTGAGAGACAGACAGACAGACTGATAGACAGACAGACTGAGAGACAGACTGAGAGACAGACATACTGAGAAACAGACAGACTGAGAGACAGACGGACTGAGAGATAGACTGAGAGACTGAGAAACAGATTGAGAGACATACTTATAGACTGACTGATAGATAGACAGACTGATAGACTGAGAGACAGCCTGACTGAGAGACAGACTGATAGACAGACTGACTGAGAGACAGACTGATAGACAGACATACTGAGAGACAGACAGACTGATAGACAGACTGAGAGACAGACTGAGAGACAGACAGACAGACAGACAGACAGACAGACAGACAGACAGACAGACAGACAGACAGACAGACTGAGAGACAGACTGAGATACAGACTGACAGACAGACTTTGAGACAGACTGACAGAGAGACAGACTGACAGACAGACTTTGAGACAGACTGATAGACAGACAGACTGATAGACAGACAGACTGAGAGACAGACTGACAGACATACAGACTGAGAGACAGACTGAGATACAGACAGACAGACAGACTGAGAGACAGACTGAGAGACAGACTGAGAGACATATTGAGAGACAGACAGGCTGAGAGACAGACAGACTGAGAGATAGACTGAGAGACTGAGAGACAGACTGAGAGACAGACAGAGTGAGAAAGAGACAGACTGAGAGAAGACTGAGAGACAGACAGACAGACAGACAGACTGAGAGACAGACTGATAGACAGACTGACAGAGAGACAGACTGATAGACAGACAGACTGTGAGACAGACTGATAGACAGACAGACTGATAGACAGACAGACTGAGAGACAGACTGACAGACATACAGACTGAGAGACAGACTGAGATACAGACAGACAGACAGACTGAGAGACAGACTGAGAGACATATTGAGAGACAGACAGGCTGAGAGACAGACAGACTGAGAGACAGACTGTGAGATAGACTGAGAGACAGACTGATAGACAGACTGACTGAGAGACAGACTGAGAGACAGACAGACTGAGAGACAGACTGTGAGACAGACTGAGAGACAGACAGACTGAGAGACAGACTGCGAGACAGACTGATAGAAAGTGTTATACCACTTGTTATTTTTGGGACTTCTGCGTTAAAAATATCGCTTCAGTCTTGTGTTAATACAGAGAGAGCCAGGGGATTGGAGGAAAACTGTGTGAAAGATTTCCCACCCTACAGTTTGTTTGTTTCAGCTTCTGGGTGTGTGTGAGTATGTGTGTGTGTGTGTGTGTGTGTTAGGTTAGGTTTAGGTTTAGGGTTAGGGTTAGGGTTAGGTTTAGGGTTAGGGTTAGGGCTTAGGGAAAATAGGAATTTGAATGGGAATCGATTGTTGGTCCCAAAAAAGTACTCACAAGTATAGTAAGACATACAGTGAGGGAAAAAAGTATTTGATCCCCTGCTGATTTTGTACGTTTGCCCACTGACAAAGACATGATCAGTCTATCATTTTAATGGTAGGTTTATTTGAACAGTGAGAGACAGAATAACAACAAAAAAATCCTGAAAAACACATGTCAAAAATGTTATAAATTGATTTGCATTTTAATGCGGGAAATAAGTATTTGACCCCTCTGCAAAACATGACTTAGTACTTGGTGGCAAAACCCTTGTTGGCAATCACAGAGGTCAGACGTTTCTTGTAGTTGGCCACCAGGTTTGCACACATATCAGGAGGGATTTTGTCCCACTCCTCTTTGCAGATCTTCTCCAAGTCATTAATGTTTCGAGGCTGACGTTTGGCAACTCGAACCTTCAGCTCCCTCCACAGATTTTCTATAGGATTAAGGTCTGGAGACTGGCTAGGCCACTCCAGGACCTTAATGTGCTTCTTCTTGAGCCACTCCTTTGTTTCCTTGGCCGTGTCTTTTGGGTCATTGTCATGCTGGAATACCCATCCACAACCCATTTTCAATGCCCTGGTTGAGGGAAGGAGGTTCTCACTCAAGATTTGACGGTCCATCGTCCCTTTGATGCGGTGAAGTTATCCTGTCCTCTTAGCAGAAAAACACCCCCAAAGCATAATGTTTCCACCTCCATGTTTGACGGTGGGGATGGTGTTCTTGGGGTCATAGGCAGCATTCCCTCTCCTCCAAACACGGCGAGTTGAGTTGATGCCAAAGAGCTTGATTTTGGTCTCATCTGACCACAACACTTTCACCCAGTTCTCCTCTGAATCATTCAGATGTTCATTGGCAAACTTCAGACAGCCCTGTATATGTGCTTTCTTGAGCAGGGGGACCTTGCGGGCGCTGCAGGATTTCAGTCCTTCACGGCGTAGTGTGTTACCAATTGTTTTCTTGGTGACTATGGTCCCAGCTGCCTTGAGATCATTGACAAGATCCTCCCGTGTAGTTCTGGGCTGATTCCTCACCGTTCTCATGATCATTGCAACTCCACGAGGTGAGAACTTGCATGGAGCCCCAGGCCGAGGGAGATTGACAGTTCTTTTGTGTTTCTTCCATTTGCGAATAATCGCACCAACTGTTGTCACCTTCTCACCAAGCTGCTTGGCGATGGTCTTGTAGCCCATTCCAGCCTTGTGTAGGTCTACAATCTTGTCCCTGACATCCTTGGAGAGCTCTTTGGTCTTGGCCATGGTGGAGAGTTTGGAATCTGATTGATTGATTGCTTCTGTGGACAGGTGTCTTTTATACAGGTAACAAGCTGAGATTAGGAGAACTCCCTTTAAGAGTGTGCTCATAATCTCAGCTTGTTACCTGTATAAAAGACACCTGGGAGCCAGAAATCTTTCTGATTGAGAGGGGGTCAAATACTTATTTCCCTCATTAAAATGCAAATCAATTTATAACATTTTTGACATGCGTTTTTCTGGATTTTTTTGTTGTTATTCTGTCTCTCACTGTTCAAATAAACCTACCATTAAAATTATAGACTGATCACTTCTTTGTCAGTGGGCAAATGTACAAAATCAGCAGGGGATCAAATACTTTTTTCCCTACCTGTAGCTGTGTGAGTGTGTGTGTGTGTGTGTGTGTGTGTGTGTGTGTGTGTGTGTGTGTGTGTGTGTGTGCGCGCGCGCTCATAAAGGTTTTAAAGAACCCAACAGAGGCTAGTCATGGTAGAGATGGGCAGCCCTGGACTTTCTCATGCTATGTTATTCAACTGAGTAAACATTATTGGAGCTGGCACCGGCTACCAGGGAGGACTAAGCCATAACAGAACAACCCAGGCCAGCATCCAGAGACCTTAATCAGAATCATATACAAGTTCACCAGGCCCTCATTAAAATATAGTTAGAGGATGAATAGCTAGCTCGCTGAACCAGGGTGGTACAGGGCTGCTCGGAGCACTCCGACTAGGAGGGGTTGCAACTCCTGCCAGACACATTGTTTGAAAAGCAATAGCTTTCACCTCTTCGTTTGTCGTCATGTCTTCACCCTCTACGCCTGTCAGGCAGTGTGTGACATCTCATACCCTTTTGTCATGACAAATAACAGGTCTGATGTGTAAATTGTGATTTTGACAAATAGAAATGCGTTAATGCGAGTGGAGATGAGAGTATTTTTACCAGTGAGGGGTCCTGCTATCTCTCAAATCCCTCTCAAGGCCAAATCTTAGCCTGCGTCCTAAATCGCACCCTATTACCTATGTAATACCCTATATCCCTGTGGGCCCTGGTCAAAAGAAGTACACTATATAGGGAATAGGGTGCCATTTGGGATGCAGTGCAACTCTTGCTGCACGGCCAGTAGATTAATGAGTTTTACGTCTGAGTGATTTATGCATTTAGGATGAGCCTGCGTCTCAGTTAATCGTCCAATAAGATAATAGAAAACATATCGCCCAGTGACAGACTGTCTCATGAACCACGACCACATATGCTGTCAAATTCAATACAGCTACCACGTCCATTGACTGTGAATGACTAAACTTAAGAAAACACGTTTCGATAGATTTTTAGGTTTGGTCGTCTCTCTTGGTTAGGTGGTTAGAATGTAACGAAACAATAAAAACACTTTCACTCCTCTCTCCGCGTTGTTGGAATTGCATCGACCAGGGACATTGTACAGAGCAACACCCGCTTTCATTGTAATTCCTTTTTTGTTTTAACACGCTCAGGCACACAGGAGAGCTCCAGTCTTTAATGTTCTCTGCTTAAGAGGAGAAAACAAATAGTTTAGCATGTAGCCTAGCACGTAGCCTAGCATGTAGCCTAGCATGCAGCCTAGCATGTAGCCTAACCTCTTGCGTTTCTGTGACCGGTGTTTGATGCCTCCCCACTTGACAGGGTGATCATGATTAATCCCCTAGCCCCTGCCCTTTGTCTCTGCTAATGCCAGTAAATACAATGCTTTGTCTCTGGCTCGCCAGCCCCACGTCTCCCTAGCTGCATTACGGTGGAAAAGTCTGTAATCGCTGCTGCGTCGAGGCGCTAAAGCCTTGTTGTGGTTGGTGAACGTGCCCCCCCATTTAATCCATTTACTGACTGTCTGCTTCCTCTACCTCTGCCTCTGCCCCATAGCACAGCACAGCTACAGCTTCCCCCTCTGGGCTGGCTAGGAAAGCTCAGCACCATTCATAAATAGGGTCCTGGGTTGTTCCTGATCATGTGACTTGACAGAAAAAATCTCTTTACCCTAGTAAATGACATAAGTGATTATCAAGTCTGCAATGTGAAGATGATTCATGGCTGTACTTCTGTTGTAAGCTATCTTTCCCACAATACATGTTGTTTTTCACTTCGACCAAGACAGAGATAGTGAATAATGCTTTGCATGGACACCTAACCCCCACTGATATGCTTCACACCAGCCTTAAGATGACAATGACAGAAAAGTCTATATTTATTTCTTCATTTGACACAACAACCTTTTGTTTTGAACCCTGGAGACAATGTGCTAGGCTGTTTTATTCATATCAAATCACATAAAATCGAAAAACCTTCCATTGTCTTGTCATCTGGCCTGCGTCATTTTGTTCCGTTCTCTCAGTAATGAGTCTTGCTGTGCTTTATCTCCTCTCTGTCTTGTGTGGATGTCCTCGGGGGGACACAGCGTTCTCTTTACAGCAGTATTAGCCTCTACACATCCTCAGGCAACACGATCCAAACCGCTCTCGTTGTACGATAGGCCCAAGACAACCCTGATGTCTCCTATAGATAAAGGCAGCACCACTCCCCGCAGGGACTTCAAGTCTGACTGGTTCTTGTCTCACTCTCTCTCTCTCTCTCTCTCTCTCTCTCTCTCTCTCTCTCTCTCTCTCTCTCTCTCTCTCTCTCTCTCTCTCTCTCTCTCTCTCTCTCTCTCTCTCTCTCTCTGCCTCTCTCTCTCTCTGTCTCTCTCTCTCTCTCTCTTTCCCCTTCCTCCTCCTCTCTAATGGCCAGGCAGACAGAGAAAGCAAGAGAAAAGTGGATAGGGAGGGAGGTGTAGACCTACTGTACTGAGACAAAGTGGGTGATAGATACAGAGGAAGAGTGCAAGCAAGACAGAAAGAGAAAGAGAGGGAGGCAGAGAGAAACTGAGAGAGAGAGAGGGAAGCAGAGAGAAACTGAGAAAGAGAGAGAGAGGGAGGCAGAAATAAACTGAGAAAGAGAGAGAGGGAGGCAGAGAGAGCGGGAGAGATAGGGAGAGAGAGAGAGAGAGGGAGGCAGAGAGAGTGGGAGAGATAGAGAGAGAGGGAGGCAGAGAGAGCGGGAGAGATAGAGAGAGAGGGAGGCAGAGAGAGGGAGAAGGAGGAGGAGAGAGGCTTAGTGCAGCGCTGCTTTGATGTGAGTACTCCTCTGGGGGTCTGGTTTGAGTACTGCTGTTACTGCTGTCCTAGTAAGTACTGTAGCATTTCTCCCTGCTCTTTGACGCAGCCAGTGGCACAGCACAGGCCCACTGGAAGAGGAGACTTACACCACTGTTTTCAGATCAGTGTAGCATGAACTAGGGTTGCAAGATTACGGTAACTTTCCCAAAATTCCCAGGTTTTCCAGAAATTCCGATTGGAAGATTCACAGAATCAGGAGGGGATAAAAAGGAAATCCAACCAGGATTTCTGGAAAACCTGGGAATTTTGGGACAGTTACTGGATTTTTGCAACCCTAAGCATGCCTGATTTACTTTGTGTCTGGCCTCATGTACTCTGTGTTGGCATCATGTACTCTTTGAACAGTAGTGCTAAGTTGTGAAGGGAGATGAACTTGTGACCAGAGGGCTGCAAGTTCAAACTCTGGGAGAGACACATACAGTGTAGCTTTGAGCTCAACGCTTATCTTAACTTAGTTGATACCCAGCTGTGTGCATAAACCCACAAGAATAAGATAGGTAGGTTTGCCCAGATGTAGCAGCAAGATATGATAGTTGAATAGGGAATGCCTATCTCCCTGAGCAAATTAACAGAGCATACATCAACCTGTCGGCGGATAACTTTGGACTTAAAAGGAGGGGGTTTTAGTCCACGAGGGATATTTTGGGAATGGAGAGGGTCTGCAGTCTTAAGAGCTTTATCCCAGAGATGCGATGCCAGATCCCCACACCAAGATAAACAAAGTTAAGGGCGACCAAATCCTTTTATTCCAGGTGCTTTGCAGAAATTGCTTTTAAGAGCCAATTTAATACAACGAATTAGAGGAAAATGAAAACATAATGTCTGTCTCAAAAAAGGTTATACCAGGACAGCGGATTCCTGGCTTCAGCATTCTGAGCCACGACCTTAGTCCGCACTCCATGCCAGCCCACCGCAACAGTTTGTCCATACGTCAGCCTTTAAGTGCACGCTATTACCATAATTAGTAGGTGCAACCCCATTTGTGCAAACATTCAGTGGAGCATCACTGCTGCTTTTGCCAATAGAGTGTGTGTATTAGGCCTATTCCTCAGCGGCTCTGCACAGTGGCTCCAGCGGGTATTAGCACGGGGAGAGAGACGGTTTCCCACCAATCCCACTGCCTCGGCCCAGCCAATCTTTGCTCTGCTGACCTCATGTTTAAGTGGGCGTGCAGTGAATATGTCTTGGGTCTGAACGAAAAAAGAAGAGGGAAAAAAATCATTATCCGGATCTAATTACGGCTGGTGTCTCAATTTAAACCTTCAGTCATCCTCCATTTACTTCCTGAGGGTTTAGGAGCGAACCGTATTATTTTGTTATTTATATATTTATTCAGATGTTTTTTTGTGTGTGCTGTCGTTTGTGCTTGGCTGTGGGGCAGCCCATCTGCGAAGCATTTGCAAAACTTGAAATCGTCTGACCTCTGCCAACAATCTTTTGCTGCTCTGGAGCTCTGTGGGACTTTGTTGTGTTTTCTACATTTCTTCCCCTTTTTGTTTGTTTATATATTTGAACTCTGTCTCTGTGCTGAGGACACAGAATGGTAATACAGCCATCTCACCACTGCACAGTCTGGTGGGGTTGAAATTAACATTCCTGCCCCATGATACAGGGAGAAGACATTTTTGCTGTGTATTGGTGGTAATTTCACAGTCCAGCAATCTAAGCGCTTCTCACAGGGGCCGAGGGGGCAGCGCTCTCTCCACGCTGTGATCTGACTTGCTCCAGGAGGCCCAGCCAATCATAGGCCTCAGACCTGACCCCCACTGAGACCTGGCTGGTGAGAGACCTAGCTTCAACTCATCACTGAAACATGTCTCCAACATGTCCTGTTCAACGACCTGGGAGTATTACTTATGTTCTCAGCGGTGGCCATATCTTTCTGTTCCTTCTCTTCTTCCTAGTCAGTCTACATGGCTGCTCAAGGTTAAGCTTTGGTTAAGTGCCCTCATAGTCCAATTCGTACAGCATCATAGTCCCCTGATGACTTAGCATTTAGCTAACAGTAACAGAACCCTGAGACATTGTCAATATGAATAAAGAACCTGAGAAGAAACTGTATTGGGTAGTGGATGAATTAATTAACTTAGGTAAATTCTCCTAGCAACCAGGTCATCACTGGACCAGAGGAGCATTGCCCCCTGGGATAGCTCTCCTTGCTCTGAGCTCTCGCTGTGCTGGCTGTGACAGGTGCCATGACGCCATTTGTTTGGGTGGAAAATTGTATTAGAGTCCAGAATGGGGACTGGCTTCTCTGCTGCCAGAGGTTCCACTGCCTAGTCTGGATCAAATAAAACGCTCCCACAACGGAGCATTGAAGATGAATCACCGTGCAATGACTTCAAGCTTTCAAAAAAAACTACTGTTATAACAAACTTTTCCGTAACCGTTCTGTAACCCAAATCTAACATAACATACAGTATCTGCCCATGAAACGGTTGAGTGAGAGAATGATAAGTTACTTTGTCAGGCCAGGTTTTCCACTAGATAACACAGCCACAAAGTCAAAATTGGCTATATCGTAAAAATTCATCTAAACTACAATGTGCTTTTTGAGGTAAAGGTTAGGCATAAGGTTAGAAGTGTGGTTAAGGTTATGGTTACGTTTAAAAGCAGATTTTAAGAAGATGAATTGTAGAAATAGGCAGGGTTTGTGACTTTGTGGCTGTGTTAAATAGTGACGACCTCAGGCCAGAGGCTGACTACTGCGTTTGCCCTATATTTGCACCAAGCATTTAACTCTGGAGCCAGTGTATCAGTGAAACTAGGCATGAAAATCAGGTTTTATGGCATTCCATTCCAAATAAGTCAGAGTTGCTTCAAAATGGAATAACGCTGAAAAGGGACACAGCTTTGGATGCAGCCAGCTAAGTGAAATGGGAATGTGTTGTTTATCTTATGACCACAAAAGGTTCAGTGCGATCGAGTCGATGACCAAGCCCTAATCTATGTGCACATGGCCCGTTCGGTACAATCTATCGCCTCCTCTCAAGTCCCTCAATCACCATGGTCTAGACCTGCAGACAGACTCATTTTCTGCATTGCCACAAAGTGCTCCACAAATTGCACACTTTGACTGGCTTTTTCATTGATGTTGAGCTAATGCATGCATCTGTTCTTTTGAAGGAATGGACCCGAGTGATTTCTCTCTTTGGGACAACCAGCCCTTAAGCGCTGTCAATCACTCCGCTAGCTTGTAGCACTCTGTCTACATACACTAGCTGCTGCATTGCAGTGACCACCAGTAGGACACATGGTAAATAGTTTTGTAGCATTGCAGAGATATCAGAGAAAGCTGTAGCCAAACAGTCAGGTGTTGCTGTTGGGTGTGGTGCTGCCACAAGAAGAGCCATAGGCTCTCAGTGTTGATCTGTCAAGAAAAAACAGCTTCATGAGTCATGGTGCATTGGCAAATTGACCCGCACTTAAAAATACAAGAACAGGTCACTGAGCAAGTTGTACTACGCTGTAAGGACACATACCCACACATAGCATATTATTTCAGATGGAGTTGCTTTTGACAGGAGCCTGTTATGTGTACAATAACCTCCCCCCCTGCAGCATGTGTACAGTCTGACCAGCTCTATGCCTCTCTGCTTGTTGGACCGGCAACTCCAGCAGACATAAGCAGCACTAGTCAAAACAAAGCGAGAGGCACGCGTCTCTCACACGACTCCTTTTATAGCCCTGTGCCCGCACGACGTTGCCCACCGATGGATGATGATGTGTCAGGTCATTCATATGGCAGGCAGACGCACCGTGCTGCGCCATGCGGGCAGATTAACTCCTGACCGCTGTTTAGGGTTTGGCAGCGGAATCGGCTGCCTGGGCCCTGTTCAGAGAGGACCTTAATTGGGCACGGTGCGGGTGGACTGCCCGCCGGCCCCCTCCAGCCCCATTTGGTTTTCGTCAGGAGGCTTTAATGAAGAGAAATGGGGTGCGTTGCGTGAGGCTCTAAGCACTCCGCCACGAGCGCTGCTCTTTAGCGGTGCTTCACTGGACACAGAGGGAGAGAGAGAGACTCGCACTCAGTCAATTTCTAGCTTCATTGAATAAAAGCTCCAAAACTGTTTTGTCAGATGCACTGAGGTTTGATGATATCCATTTGCACCTGTGGAAACCGACTTTTAATAATTGTCAAAGCGCCAGTGATACGTCTCTACTCGTAGTAGGGGATATTGCCCACCGTCATTGTACTTCAAACAAATAAATGCTTAGATAAAAAAAAAACAATGACCCAAGGTTGTTAAGTCACGACTTGGAGATGACTCAAGTTCCAGTCAGCATATCACAATGTGGGGCGGGGGTAGAACTCGGTGGAAACTCAGGACAATCAGGTTCTGTTGACGGAGGCGAGATGCCGTTATCTTGCCAATCGTAACACTGCCTTGGACGCCAGTCAAGAAACCAGACCTTCTACTTCTCCGCCAACTATAATAAGCTGTTCAAGAGGAGAGAAGAAGAAGAAGAGCATGTAACACTTGATATAATCACGGCAGGTTGCTCTTAACTCCTTAAGAGTTAAACCAACATATTTGCAGTGCACATATGGTGCTCTCTGCTTAAACTATTACACTCGGCAGGCGGCCAGTGGGGGAGAATCGGATATTGTTGGCTGTGAAAGTACGAGACGTTAAGCTCTTCACTTTTTGTCCATTAGATTTACTTTTTCTGTGCAGAGAAAATCTAAGTGGTTTCTGTCCAGAACATGATTTAAACTCAATTGAATGTGCTAATCGTATCATACTCCCAGCGATCATCTAGAAATGGGCACGGGCACCGATTTCTCACCGTGTTTGTTTGGCCTGTGTGTGACATTGCGTTGATGGAGTGGTGCTAGCAGATGACTATGTCTTAAAAGCGTTTTGGCTCTGAGAGGATGCTACGTTCTGCCAAGGTCCAATCCACTCTACTTTGCCAGCACCCTAAATCAACGAGGGGGTGCAACTCAATATTAGGAAGGTGTTTTTAATGTTTTGTTCAATCAGTGTGCACACACACACACTGTGTACACAATGTCTCAACAGCTTTGCTGACATTCCTCCCATTTCTTCAATCACAGTCCCAGCTTGCGTTCAGGCCTCTCGCTGCATTCCACATTTCATGGAGCATTGACAAGATAGAATAAAGCCTCTCTAAACAGCACTATCCTCCATGGTCCTGAAGCAATAGAATTTCCCTCATTATAGGATTTATAGAACGCTATCTGTTTGTCTGTAGGCTCCTAGTGTAGCACAGTTGGTGTTATGTCCCTCTGTCTAGCAGCATACCCATCTCACAACCTGATTGATGGAGTGTTCCGAACCCATTAGCAAATGCTCAACTTCTGTTTTCATCTCAACGCTGACTGACCTAGTCTGCATTCCAAACGGCACCCTATTCCCTATGTTGTGCCCTACTTTTGACCAGCGCCCATAGGGCTCCATTCAAAAGTTCTGCACTAGGCAGTAAGGGGTCATTTATGACGCAGCCCTAGTCAGAGCAGCTGATCATAATAGCCTGTCGTAAACACATGATGGGACATAAAAGAGACTGGGCTTCTTCCCTAAGTAAAGGGAGGCCCTATGATCAGTGAGGGTCGCGCAGCCCGAGAGCCAATAAGCTTTCAGCGATCTTCATCAAACGGGCCGAGAGCCTGAGCCCTCGTGAAGAGAGTGTGGTCTGGAACTCTTTGGCACCATCTCACCCTGAGCGATAGAGACTGTGGAGAAGATGGATAAGCCACAGTATGGAATACTGGTGTTCTGAACACCCCACTGAATTTCAAGGCATTCTGTATCAACACTACCTGAAGACACTATTGTGCACTGCATATACAACAAAGTTGTGGAGAAGTACGGAACAGGGTTGGGTTATAAAACAATATCAGAAACTTTGAACATCCCACGGAGCATCATTAAATCCATTATTAAAAAATTGAAAGAATATGGCACCACAACAAACCTGACAAGAGAGCGCCGCACACCAAAACTCACGAACCAGGCAAGGAGGGCATTAATCAGAGAGGCAACAAAGAGACCACAGATAACCCTGAAGGAGCTGCAAAGCTCCACAGCGGAGATTGGAGTATCTGTCCATAAGACCACTTTAAGCCGTACACTCCACTGAGCTGGGCTTTACGGAAAAGTGGCCAGAAAAAAACATTGCTTAAAGAAAAAAATAAGCAAACACGTTTGGTGTTCGCCAAAAGGCATGTGGGAGACTCCCCAAACATATGGAAGAAGGTACTCTGGTCAGATTGAGTCTAAAATTGAGCTTTTTGGCCATCAAGGAAAACGCTATGTCTGGCGCAAACCCAACACCTCTCATCACCCCGAGAACACCATCCCCACAGTGAAGCATGGTGGTGGCAGCATCGTGCTGTGGGGATGTTTTTCATCGGCAGGGACTGGGAAACTGGTCAGAATTGAAGGAATGATGGATGGCGCTAAATACAAGGAAAGTCTTGAGGGAAACCTGTTTCAGTCTTCCAGAGATTTGAGACTGGGACGGAGGTTCACCTTCCAGCAGAACAATGACCCTAAGCATACTGCTAAAGCAACACTCAAGTGGTTTAAAGGGAAACATTTACATGTCTTGGAGTGGCCTAGTCAAAGCCCAGACCTCAATCCAATTGAGAATCTGTGGTATGACTTAAAGATTGCTGTACACCAGCGGAACTCATCCAACTTGAAGGAGCTGGAGCAGTTTTGCCTTGAAGAATGGGCAAAAACCCCAGTGGCTAGATGTGCCAAGCTTATAGAGACATACCCCAAGAGACTTGCAGCTGTAATTGCTGCAAAAGGTGGCTCTACAAAGGCTCTACGTGCTAGATTTAACCCCTGTTCTGCCTCTGTGCTGCAGATGCCTCAGCATGCTCTGAGTAAACAGGAAGCAGGAATGACACATTTGTGTCACACGAGATGAACCTCATCCTCTGGCTCTCCCGTCATCCATCTCCCCCTTCCTTCCCTGACTCAGCCCGAAGCCGATACAAACGTCTCACAACCCTCTCCAAACCCTGGAACTCCACACTTGTCACCGAGAGGACTGAACATGAGCCAATTAGATTAATCTTCCTCTCCCCCTCTCTGAAAGGGGTACAGCACATTGCCAAGCAGCGCGCCCCCAAAAAACTAAAACAGAACAGAAACAAGTTTGCTGAGGGACTTGTGTACTACTAACTGTGTACTTTACAAGACCACAGGGCATGTACTGTATAGGACTGTACAGTACAGTAGGTGGCAGGCGTCTTTAAGAGACATCTGCAAGTCCACGTTAAAACATCATGAGATGTTATACGATGAGTGTAGGCACCGGTAACTATGCAGCGTGTCAACATCTGGGCCTGCACAGTTAGTTAGTATCCTTGTTTCCGTTAGTTAGTATCCTTGTTTTAGCCTGCCCTTTAATCAGACAGCTCTCTCAGGGTGAGGTATAAAAGCCATTAAGAGCCTCTTCTAATGAGGGGGAATGAAACGTGACCCCAGTGAAGCTACAGGTGACAACAATGGGGGCTTATCAGATGTGTAAACAGTGGCTTTGAGATGAGTGATGGGTATTTACAACATGCAGATAGGAGTCTAAAGGCTGTGTGAAGTAGACAGTAGAAAGTAATGAAGCAGGGTGGATAGGGAGGATGTAGTGTAGTAGACAGTAGAAAGTAATGAAGCAGGGTGGATAGGGAGGATGTAGTGTAGTAGACAGTAGAAAGTAATGAAGCAGGGTGGATAGGGAGGATGTAGTGTAGTAGACAGTAGAAAGTAATGAAGCAGGGTGGATAGGGAGGATGTAGTGTAGTAGACAGTAGAAAGTAATGAAGCAGGGTGGATAGGGAGGATGTAGTGTAGTAGACAGTAGAAAGTAATGAAGCAGGGTGGATAGGGAGAATGTATAGACTATGAATTAACATTTGAATCAAAATAAATAAATTGGTCATTTAGCAGACGCTCTTATCCAGAGCGACTTACAGGAGCAATTAGGGTTAAGTGCCTTGCTCAAGGGCACATCGACAGGTTTTTCACCTAGTCGGCTCGGGGATTAGAACCAGCGACCTTTCGGTTACTGGCACAACGCTCTTAACCACTAAGCTACCTGCCACCCCATTTGTCCTACAGCTTATCTTTGCATGTTTACCATTCAGCTAAATGAGGTTAGACCTCAAAATGTCCTCTGATACTGCCATCATGACCCTATATTGACATTACCAGGGGACCTGTATGTGCATAGATACTGGAGAGGGATTGTTTATTTGGTGTCCTCTGAGATCAAATCAGAGTTTATTCATCATATGCACATGATGCAGTGTGGCGTAAAGGTACAATGAAATGCTTACTTGCGAGCTGTCATCTGAACAGTGCACTAACAATATAAAACATAGAAATAGGAACAATAGGCAGTAGGTAAAAAATAGCACAAATACAAATACTATATAATTTAAAAAGTAGGCAATAACACAGAAACATAATATGAATTCAGCACAATAAATATACTGAAAATATACAGAAACATACTATGAAGTCAGCACAATAAATATACTGAAAATATACAGAAACACACCAAATATACTGTAACGGTTATTTACATGTAATAAAGTTAACAAAGTGACTAAAGCTGCCAGTTGACTCCTTACTATAAGAGGACATGTTTTCCAGCACCCTGTCCTGGCCCTGCAGTGGATATTGGCACTAGGGGATGCTTTTACTCTGTAAGGCCAGGAGAAGAGGCACACTCTGGTTTAAGGGAAGGGAGTCCAGTGCCAGGGTAAGACTCCTTGGAATGTGGGGTGATGTACAGTGATGCAGACTCTCATTCTAACACCAGGCTGGTAAACTGCCCTTAAAGGCCCAGTGCAGTCAAAAACGTGATTTTCCTGTGTTTTATATATATTCCCACACTATGAGGTTGGAATGATACTGTGAAATTGTGAAAATTATCATAATGCCCTTTTAGTGTAAGAGCTGTTTGAAAAATGCCAGAAATGTCAGCCTATTTCGGTGGAATGGAGTTTTGGCCTTCCATGGTGACATTACCATGCAGTAAATTCAATAATAGACCAATTAGAAAGAGTTCCAAACCTCTCTGCCAATAACAGCTCATTTTCAGTTTCCCCTCCCCACTCAGACCCCTCCAAGACAGTCCTATCAAAATTCTTGATTGAGAAATTGCCCTTTGCTAAGAATCTTTTTTTTTTTTTTTTTGACAATTTTTATTACAAAAAAACACATTAAGGTACTTAATTGTTACCCAGAAATTATTTGATATTGAGATAAAAACGACTGCATTGGACCTTTAACTGCCCTTAACTGCTCTGTGTTGTTACAGTGACGTATGCTGTGGTTCAGTATCGCAGAGTATACACACATCTCACGAATATGTCACATTACGAAAGACAGAAACAGTTGGCTTAGCCATGCTTGGCTGTCACCTTAAAACAACCCCATTCACCTTTCGGACGTGTATTGCAGTAGTTTACTATGACTGAGTTATTTACTAGAGGCCCTGTCTGCGTTTACTTTTTCACATTCTAGTCAGACAGCTCAATACACACTGAGGCAGCATATTATGAATTCTATTACAATGTGCCAACCTGGGTTTGAACTTAGCACCTTCCGGACAGGAGCCCAGTCCCACAGCTTGTGTTCATGGTCAGTGCGAAGGGTATTGCTCATCATGGATTTCCGGTATAATCCACCTGTGGAAACTCAAACTGCATGTCATTGTCACAACAATATCAAACCAATGACAGCTGTCCGTGAATTGTTTCCCTAACCTTGCAGTTGTGACGGATTCCTTTAGGAAAACTTCGCTATCACCTTTGGATTACATTCGCTATATTTTTCAGTGCTCTTTCGTGCACCTCTGATGTCGTCTTTGGCTTGGGCCGGTCCCAGAATCGTGACTGGCGGTCTTCCTCCCGCTCCAATTTATGGTTATCCTCCCTTTTATGTTATTCTTAGGTCAATAGAGACATCTGCAGTTACTGTACATCGCTGGCTCGGCTTGTAGTTCTGGAGGGAAGAGTCGCACCAGTCACCGCTGGAGCTTTATCAACTCCAGCTGGGAATCACAGAAATCCAGTAGTCTTCTTCCACCAAGAGAAAAAAAACACACGGAAATGTGGGTTTCCGCGGGAAGACCGTAGCGAATCATAAAGGGTGGAATGCCATGGCCATAAATGTGGTTGTTTTCTGCCAGTTTAGTGTGAAGAATGAGCGCCCTCATTCTGGCAATTTGTACAGCACGTCTCTCAGTGAAGTCCGTGGCTAGGATAACACAGCATATGGAGCCCGTTCTTTCACATAGTGATGGGCTCGGGGACAGGGTGTTTGTGTTTGATTAGGACCAGATGGGCTACAGGTCTTCAGCTGAGTGAGGGAGTGAGTAAGCACCGGGCCTCGCGGCCGCTGAGCAAAGGCGAGGGAACAGGAAGACCCGGAATTGTCCTTGCCCCCGAACACTGGGGATTTCCTGCCGCGGCAGAGCAGGATGGCTCTTTGAATCATTGTGGTGCCCGCTCCTCTGTTAACATTCACATCCCTCTTACATGTAGGTCGTCGTCACCCGACTCCACTCATTTCTAAAGTGGAATTCTTGAAGCATTATTCTTAATGTGTGTGTTTATAACAGGAACCCCGGCGAAAAGGGATGTTTCACATTCCTTCACTATGAGATTCAATTCTCTTGCGCAAAAAGGATTGTTTCAATCTGCTCGACAAATATTGGAAGCATGTTTTATCTTCCAGAGCAGCAGAGGGCCTCGCCACGGTCTTGGCTTTAGGAGGTTAGTAGTCAGATGAGACACATATATGTAACAGAGGCTGTGTCCCACATGGCACCCTATTCCCTATGGGCCCTGGTCAAAAGTAGTGCACTATATTGGGATAGGGTGCCATTTGGGACACACCCAGAAGGGTATAAGAATAAAAGTTTTCCATGACACTCCCGTGTTTTTGATGTTTCAGTTGGGTAGGGTCTCTGTAGAGCACGTCAAAGGTTGAGTGGGCAGTAGGAATCTGTGACTCCTGAACCATAGTGTGTGTGTGTGTGTGTGTGTGTGTGTGTGTGTGTGTGTGTGTGTGTGTGAACGTTTTACTATACTTGTGAGTACCAAAAGTCCTCACAAGAATAGTAAACCGACAAAAATTCATAGAAGTGAGGACATTTTGCCGGTCCTCACTTGTAAAAATGCTATTTTAGGCTTAGGGGTTAGGGTTAGGATTAGAATTAGGGTTAAGGTTAGGTTTAGGGGTTAGTGGTTATGGTTAGGGGTTAGGTTTAGGGTTAGGTTTTAAGGTTAGGAGTTAGGGTTAGGTGTTAAGGTTAGGGTAAGGGTTAGGTTTAGGGTAGGGTTTAAGGAAAATAGTATTTTGAATGGGAATCAATTGTTGGTCCCCAAAAGGTCCTACCTACTGCATGTTTCAGCTTTGTGTACCTACTGCATGTTTCAGCTTTGTGTACCTACTGCATGTTTCAGCTTTGTGTATCTACTGCATGTTTCAGCATTGTGTACCTACTCCATGTTTCAGCTTTGTGTACCTACTGCATGTTTCAGCTTGGTGTACCTACTGCATGTTTCAGCTTTGTGTACCTACTGCGTGTTTCAGCTTTGTGTACCTACTGCATGTTTGTGTGAGTGTGTGTTTTATTTTCCATGTTATCCGATGTGTTCCTGAGAGATAGCGTTCATGCCTCTGCTGTGGACAAGGCCAGGTGCGTGACTATCTGTCTCCTGGGGGATGTTTAGGCAGAGGGGCTCCCTCCCTCCACTCCTCTCTCCACCACCCTGCCATGTTTGTTTTCACAGTGAAAGGCCAGCCCCATCTTGACGTCATGGCTGTCTCTCAAATGGCACCCTATTCCCTATATAGTGCACTACTTTTGACCAGAGCCCTATGGGCCCACATGTTAAAAGTAGTGCACAGTGTAAGGAATAGGGTTCCATTTGGGATGCACACCAGGTGTCAATAGGTAGTGTTTCATCTAACCAGGCACCCGTCCCTCTCACCAGGCAGGCTACAGGGGTTCCAATGTGGCCTGGAACAGATAATAAACACATAAATCATGATGGGGATGATCAGAAGAAGTCTTATTGACTCCCTATCTAGAACATGACTATTTCTACTGGACATTTCAGTACCCATTTGTATTGCTTGTAGTACCGCAGTTCATGCTAAAACCGCAATTGTCACAATTTCTCAAGGCAAGGTTTCTACTCACTGCCTCGGGAGAGAGAGGGAGCGAGAGACAGAGAGAGAGACAGAGAGAGAGAGACAGCGAGAGAGAGAGAGAGAGAGAGAGAGAGAGAGAGAGAGAGAGAGAGAGAGAGAGAGAGAGAGAGAGAGAGACAGCGAGAGAGAGAGAGAGACAGCGAGAGAGACAGAGAGCTACAGAGACAGACACAGAGGGAGAGAGCTACAGAGAGAAATGACAGAGAGGTATATTTGGAGCAGTGGTGTGCTGTACAGGGAGCTGTAAGACCGTAGCTAGGTGTATTTGAAGCAGTGGTGTGCTGTGCAGGGAGCTGCCTGTGGCTGCCGTTGGTTTGCCAGCCCATCTAATGACACCCTGCTGCTCTCGGACCAGGAAGTGAGAAGGAGGATGGATATGGTGAGAAAAGAAGGGCCTCCCTCGCTCCCATTTCCTCTGAAGGGCTGTGGCTTTTGTGGCCTACCTCTCCCCCCACCACTCGTACCTCCTCAACCCCATCTCCCCCCAGTCCCTTGAGCTCCTCCCCCACACACCCTCCGCCGGAATGAGCTCTATCTCTGCTACCAGATAATCCACTGTGGCTTTGGTGGTCACCTAGAATGGTGAGCTTTGCTGAGCACACAGACAGGAGTATTAGTAGAAGCTGTACATTTATGCTTTGTCAGGTCCTTTTGACTATCTTTCAGAATAACAGGTGGCCTTTTCCCCTCCTGTTGTCATAAGAAGTGAGGATGGACTGTATGTGTTTCAGCCAGACAGTAGGTGATGGCTCTGGAACCTGGCTGGATGGACTGGATGTGTTTCAGCCAGACAGTAGGTGATGGCTCTGGAACCTGGCTGGATGGACTGGATGTGTTTCAGCCAGACAGTAGGTGATGGCTCTGGAACCTGGCTGGATGGCCTCATGGAGACATTACTTTAGGTCCTGTCACAGATAAAGGAGACATTATCGTCACCTATTGTCAAACTCGTCTCCACCCATCCTGGTTTTCATCACATCCCATCCCTGCTGTCTTTCCACCATGACACAGTTGGCCACCATGTTATTTTGAGAGGTGTGGTTGGAATCTCATAGTCGAGCTTTAAACACTGACCTGCTCAACTCGCTGCAGATGGAGGTGAACCGGAGACTGGTTTGACAGTGTTGACTTTGGACCCTGCTCTGCGGTTCAAGGCAAAACTTTCAGCACCATATTACTGAAGTGGGCCCTGTAAATGCAGGTAGCAGAAACACTATTTATTCAGCCAAGCCTTTGTGGTGTACGGTAATTAACTTGGCAAACAGGCAGAAACAGGCATGTGAGAAATGTGCCTTAAATCGCAGAGATTGTCATAACCTTTTGGCAAAGCACACATAGGGCAGTTCTGTGTCAATGGTGGGTTTCCTAACAGGTATAGGCCAGTCTTGTGAGGTTGGACTCCTTCCAAGTCCTCTACAACTGGACAGCTCAGCAGTCAGGGAGCTAGATACAGTAGAGTTGCAGTTGAAGTCACGCCATTCATTCACATAATATCCTGTTGTTTTAGGCTTGTCATGACAGCTCGAGCTTGGTTGAAAACATGTGACAGTGAATGATATTGTTTCCACAAACCCTTATTAGGTTGGTTGTCCATCAGAGGCACTGCTTCAAAGCTTACTCAGTGACTGGAAAGCTAAGTATCGGTTTGCATAGTCAGACATCTTCAACCTGCTATGCATACAGCGGCGGAGGTGGCTACGAAGAAAAATATTTTGGAATTCAGTGGACCCATTATCAGCTGTTCTTTTTTTCTTTTTTTCCCCCTTCAAATTATTATTATTATTATTATTATTATTTTTTTTTTTTGGGGGGTAGATCAGCTTTAATATTGCAGATAGATTGTAACTTCCATCAATGTAATTGTCTGCATCATTTCCATTCCCCCAAATGGGCGGCAGGTAGCTTAGTGGTTAAGAGCGTTGTGCCAGTAACCGAAAGGTCGCTGGTTCAAATCCCCGAGCTGACTAGGTGAAAAATGTGCCCTTGAGCAAGGCACTTAACCCAAGTTGCTCTGGATAAGAGTGTCTGCTAAATGCAAAATATGTTTTTTTAAAGGGAGTGCTCCTAATCTCAGCTTTTTACCTGTATAAAAGACACCTGTCCACAGAAGCAATCAATCAATCAGATTCCAAACTCTCCACCATGGCCAAGACCAAAGAGCTCTCCAAGGATGTCAAGGACAAGATTGTAGACCTACACAAGGCTGGAATGGGCTACAAGACCATCGCCAAGCAGCTTGGTGAGAAGGTGACAACAGTTGGTGCGATTATTCGCAAATGGAAGAAACACAAAATAACTGTCAATCTCCCTCGGCCTGGGGCTCCATGCAAGATCTCACCTTGTGGAGTTGCAATGATCATGAGAACGGTGAGGAATCAGCCCAGAACTACACGGGAGGATCTTGTCAACGATCTCAAGGCAGCTGGGACCATAGTCATCAAGAAAACAATTGGTAACACACTACGCAGTGAAGGAATGAAATCCTGCAGCGCCCGCAAGGTCCCCCTGCTCAAGAAAGCACATATACAGGCCCGTCTTAAGTTTGCCAATGAACATCTAAATGATTCAGAGGAAAACTGGGTGAAAGTGTTGTGGTCAGATGAGACCAAAATCGAGCTCTTTGGCATCAACTCAACTCGCCGTGTTTGGAGGAGGAGGAATGCTGCCTATGACCCCAAGAACACCATCCCCACCGTCAAACATGGAGGTGGAAACATTATGCTTTTCTGCTAAGGGGACAGGACAACTTCACCGCATCAAAGGGACGATGGACAGGGCCATGTACTGTCAAATCTTGGGTGAGAACGTCCTTCCCTCAGCCAGGGCATTGAAAATGAGTCGTGAATGGGTATTCCAGCATGACAATGACCCAAAACACAGGGCCAAGGCAACAAAGGAGTGGCTCAAGAAGAAGCACATTAAGGTCCTGGAGTGGCCTAGCCAGTCCAGGTGTCTTTTATACAGGTAACGAGTTCAAACAGGTGCAGTTAATACAGGGAATGAGTGGAGAACAGGAGGGCTTCTTAAAGAAAAACTAACAGGTCTGTGAGAGCCGGAATTCTTACTGGTTGGTAGGTGATCAAATACTTATGTCATGCAATAAAATGCAAATTAATTACTTAAAAATCATACAATGTGATTTTCTGGATTTTTGTTTTAGATTCCGTCTCTCACAGTTGAAGTGTATCTATGATAAAAATTACAGACCTCTACATGCTTTGTAAGTAGGAAAACCTGCAAAATTGGCAGTGTATCAAATACTTGTTCTCCCCACTGTATATATACAGTCATGGCCAAAATTGTTGGCACCCCTGAAATTTTTCCAGAAAATGAAGTATTTCTCACAGAAAAGTATTGAAATTACACATGTTTTGCTATGCACATGTTTATTTCCTTTGTGTGTATTGGAATAACACAAAAAAAACAGGAAAAAAGCCAATTTGACATAATTTCACACAAAACTCAAAAAATGGGCCGGACAAAATGATTGGCACCCTTAACTTAATATTTAGTTGCACACCCTTTGGAAAAAATAACTGAAATCAGTCGCTTCCTATAACCATCAATAAGCTTCTTACACCTCTCACCCGGAATTTTGGACCACTCTTCTTTTGCAAACTGCTCCAGGTCTCTCATATTGGATGGGTGCCTTTTCCCAACAGCAATTTTAAGATCTCTCCACAGGTGTTCAATGGGATTAAGATCTGGACTCATTGCTGGCCACTTCAGAACTCTCCAGCGCTTTGTTGCCATCCATTTCTGGGTGCTTTTTGAAGTATGTTTGGGGTCATTGTCCTGCTGGAAGACCCATGATCTCGGACGCAAACCCAGCTTTCTGACACTGGGCCCCTACATTGCGACCCAAAATCCTTTGGTAATCCTCAGATTTCATGATGCCTTGCACACAGTCAAGGCACCCAGTGCCAGAGGCAGCAAAACAACCCCAAAACATCTTTGAACCTCCACCATATTTGACTGTAGGTACTGTGTTCTTTTCTTTGAAGGCTTCATTACATTTTCGGTAAACAGTAGAACGATGTGCTTTACCAAAAAGCTCTATCTTGGTCTCATCTGTCCATAAGACGTTCTCCCAGAAGGAATTTGGCTTACTCATGTACATTTTGGCAAACTGTAGTCTTGCTTTTTTATGTCTCTGTGTCAGCAGTGGGGTCCTCCTGGGTCTCCTGCCATAGCGTTTCATTTCATTCAAATTTCGACGTATAGTTCGCGCTGACACTGATGCACCCTGAGCCTGCAGGACAGCTTGAATTTCTTTGGAACTTGTTTGGGGCTGCTTATCCACCATCCGGACTATCCTGCGTTGCAACCTTTCATCAATTTTTCTCTTCCGTCCCACGTCCAGGGAGATTAGCTACAGTGCCATGGGTTGCAAACTTCTTGATCATGTTGCGCACTGTGGACAAAGGAACATCTAGATCTCTGGAGATGGACTTGTAACCTTGAGATTGTTGATATTTTTCCACAATTTTGGTTCTCAAGTCCTCAGACAGTTCTCTTTTCCTCTTTCTGTTCTCCATGCTTAGTGTGGCACACACAGAAACACAATGCAAAGACTGAGTCAACTTCTCTCCTTTTTATCTGCTTTCAGGTGTGATTTTTAGATTGCCCACACCTGTTACTTGCCCCAGGTGAGTTTAAAGGAGCATCACATGCTTGGAACAAACTTATTTATCCACAATTTTGAAAGGGTGCCAATAACTTTGTCCGGCCCATTTTTTTAGTTTTGTGTGAAATTATGTCAAATTTGCTTTTTTCCTGTTTTTTTTTGTGTTATTCCAATACACACAAAGGAAATAAACATGTGCATAGCAAAACATGTGTAATTTCAATACTTTTCTGTGAGAAATACTTCATTTTCTGGGAAAAATTTCAGGGGTGCCAACAATTTTGGCCATGACTGATATATATATATATATATATATATATATAGTGATGTCACGAGAGGCTGTGTCCAGGAGGGACGTTACATCCCCCTGAGGTGGCTGCAAACCCAGACAGCTATGGCTCCATCTGCTGGTATGGTCGGGAACTCCACCCCTCTATGGCCAATCTTCCCACGCAGCTGAAACAAATGAGGAGCTGATGAGCTGAAGGTTTGGGAAGGAAGAGACACAGTCTCCAACCTGGGCTCTCGGGAGGACAAGAGTGCTGCACGTCCACTTCCATGAGGAATATAAGGATTTGGAGATACTTACCTTTGGGAAATACTCACCTTTGGATATATGCACCTGTGGAAATACGTGAGAGACATTTGGAAGGACTTTTTGCTGGGTTGGCCACTAGCTGCAACGTGGACTACAGTAAGGCTGGGGAAAAGTTATCTGAGCGAGTGAGAATTATGTTTTTTGGATGTGGAAGAGACATCCCTGAACTGTTAACCCTTAAAGAGCCACAAGAGAACAGAATTTGGTTATATTTTCGTTAATTTCCCAAGACCTATAATAAAATCCTTGTTTTGTTTGAACCTTGTCTCCTTGCACTACTTGAGCAATCCCGCTGAAAGCTGTGTAGCCTCTCGTGACGTCACAGATGGTGGAGAATACGGGCACGCTCAAGCGTTAATAGTGCATGTCAGAGGAGGATACCGAAGGTTTGATCACCCAGTTTTCCAAGTTGGCCGTAGGCTCCCGCCGACTGAAATGGAGGACATATTGAAAGCCCTTGTTGCTGGCCAGCAAGCCCAGATGCAAGCAAACGTGGCTCTCTTGGAGGAGCAAAAGAAAGCCAACCTTCTGAAGGCAGAGGAATTGCAGTTGCAGAGACAGAGGGTGGTCCAAAATACCCGCCCAATAAAGGCAAGTGACTTTATATCTAAGATGGGAGCTACCGATGACATTGAGGCATACCTGCATGCATTTGAGGCCACGGCCACTAGGGAAGCCTGGCCCAAGCAACAGTGGGTTGGTCTGTTAGCCCCCTTTCTAACCGGGGAATCGCTGAATGCTGTCCGGGACCTGGGCCCTGACCAGGTTACTGACTATGATGCCCTGAAGTCTGAGATCCTCAGCAGATATGGACTCACAAAGTTTGGTATGGCCCAGCGCTTTCACAGCTGGACCTTCCAACCAGACCAACCTCCTCGGGCGCAGATGCATGAACTTGTCCGAATCGCAAGGAAATGGCTGGATCCGCAGAGGAATACAGCAGCGGCGGTGGTGGAGGCCGTTGTGGTGGATCGTTACCTACGCGCCCCTGCCTTATGAGGCAAAACGGTTCATCAGTCAACAGGCCTTGACCACGGCTGATCTGACCGTGGAAGCTGTGGAAAAGTACCAGGCCACAGCGGAGATGCTGAATGCTTCCCGAAAAGACCCCAGGAGTGCGGCCCCACCACAAATGGGAAGAACCCGTCCAAAGGACCCCCAAGGTCTCGAACCCAGCCACGTCAGGACTTATCCCGGCTCCAGGGGGAGCCAGAAACCAGGCGGGTCCAAGAAGAGTACACCAGGAGGGGGAAACTCGACAGTGTTACCGGTGTGGGGAGATGGGACATATCTCCTGGCAGTGTGGGAAACCAGCCGATGAACCTATGCCCACTGCGGAGTCCTCCAGCTCAGCACCCACACACCGTTTGCCTCGCTCTTGGGAGTCGTAGATGGCGGCCCAGATCGACCCCCCCACCTGCCCGGTAACTGTGAATCACCATGATGTGGAGGCCTTACTGGATTCTGGTAGCCGGGCCACCCTGGTGCGTAAGGATTTGGTGGGCCCAACGTGTCTGACCCCGGGGAAAGTCCTCCCAGTTTCCTGTGTCCATGGGGACACCAGAGAATACCCCATTACTGAACTTACAATGACCAGCACACGGGGAACCATACACACGACGGCGGGGGTGGTTGATTCCCTCCCCGTCCCTGTCCTAATTGGACGAGACTGCCCAGCCTTTTACCCACTCTGGAGAGAGTCTCAGGAGAGGATAACCCGAGTACCTCGGAAACGGAGAGGCAAGACTCATCCTGGGAAGGCTCCGGTGCAATCCTCCGAGTTACTCACTCCCGCCCGGGCTCTGATAGGGATGGCAGGTGCCCCGACCGACACCGAGACTGGTCCGGATACGGGAGAAGAGAACGCAGCCCAGGAAAGTGCTCCGTTCTCCAGTGAAGAAGACGTCCCAGGCACCCAAGAGCTTCCCCCTCTCACAGGCCAGTATGGTACGGCTCAATTACAAGATCCTACTCTTGCAAATGCCTTAAGAAATGTGCAGGTATTAGAAGGTGTAGTGTTAGGTGATAAGACAAACCCTACTTACCCCCATTTCGCAGTAAACCGGGGGTTAGTATATCAGATAGTCAAGAAAAATGATGAAGTGCATGAACAGCTCCTCGTGCCACAGCCCTATCGGGCCACAGTACTCAACCTAGCACACACACACCCGCTAGGGGCCCACTTGGGGGTAGAGAAGACTAAGGAAAGAATCATGCAACGTTTCTTTTGGCCAGGAGTACACAAAGAGATAGAGAACTACTGCCGTAGTTGCCCTGAGTGTCAGCAGGTTGCGCCAAAGCCCACATATAGAAACCCGCTCATTCCCTTGCCCATTATCGAAACTCCTTTTGAGAGGATTGGATTAGACATAGTCGGGCCCTTACCGAAAAGTTCCAGGGGACATCAATACATTCTGGTCATTCTGGACTATGCATCCCGGTACCCGGAGGCCATTCCGCTGAGGAAGGCTACATCCAGACAAATCGCCAAGGAGCTGTTCCGTCTCTCAACTAGTCTGGGAATCCCAAAAGAGATATTGACGGACCAAGGGACTCCATTCATGTCCAGGGTGATGAAAGAACTCTGTGCTTTACTGCAAATCAAACAGCTGAGAACCTCGGTCTACCACCCCCAGACAGATGGCCTAGTCGAACGTTTTAACAAAACACTAAAATCCATGCTGCGGAAAGCGGTAGGGAAGATGGGCGCAACTGGGATCAGCTGTTACCCTACATATTATTTGCGGTGAGAGAGGTACCTCAGTCTTCTACTGGTTTTTCACCCTTTGAGCTCTTGCTTTCCTACAGACCCAGAGGACTGCTCGACATCGCCAAGGAGGCCTGGGAGGAGCAGCCATGCCAACAGCGGACACTGATCGACCATGTCGGGGCTATGAGGGAGAGAATGAAGGCCATCTATCCCATGATGCGGGAACACCTGGAGGCCAGTCAGCGGCAACAGCAAGCCTCCTACAACAGATCTGCTCAACCCAGGGAGTTTAAGCCGGGGGACAGAGTGCTGGTCCTGGTGCCAACCGTTGAGTGTAAATTCCTGGCAACCTGGCAAGGACCATATGAGGTCATTGAACGCATGGGAGAAGTAAACTACAAGGTGAGGCAACCAGATAAAAGAAAAACTGAGCAGATTTATCATGTTAACCTTTTAAAGAAGTGGCACGCCAGAGAGGCGCTGTTCAGCTGTCTACCCCCCACAGAGACCAAGGAACCGGCGCGAGAAGAGGTTCAGCTGGGTCCAAATCTGTCCCAACATCAACGACAGATGGCCCTGGAACTCGTGGAGCAGAACCAGGATGTCTTCTCCTCCCTTCCCGGTCACACAGAGGTGGTCCAACATGAGATCCGCACCATGCCTGGCCAAACGGTAAACCAGCGCCCGTACCGCGTGACAGAGGCTCGTAAAGTGGTTATACAGAAGGAGGTAAGGAAGATGCGGGAGTTGGGAGTAATCGAAGAGTCCCACAGTGCCTGGGCAAGTCCCATCGTACTAGTTCCCAAGCCAGACGGTTCAGTACGATTTTGTAATGACTATCGAAAGTTGAATGAAGTGTCTGAATTTGATGCATACCCAATGCCTCGTGTCGATGATTTAATAGACTCCTTGGGGCATGCTCGTTTCCTAACCACTCTTGATCTCACAAAAGGCTACTGGCAGGTGCCCCTGACCCCGGCGTCTAAGGAGAAGACAGCCTTTGCCACCCCGGAGGGGCTCTACCAGTATACCCGACTTCCGTTTGGTCTCCACGGGGCACCTGCCACGTTCCAACGCCTGATGGATCGAGTCCTTGCGCCCCACAAGAGGTACGCAGCGGCTTATTTGGATGATGTTGTTATACAAAGTCCGGATTGGGCCAGCCACATACCCCCGGGTACAAGCGGTGCTGGATTCGCTCAGGGAAGCAGGGCTCACGGCAAACCCGAAGAAGTGCAAGCTGGCCTTCAGTGAGACAAACTACCTGGGGTACACCATTGGGCGGGGGTTGGTCAAACCACAGGAAGCCAAACTGCGGGCCATACAGGACTGGCCGCAGCCCATCACCAAGAAGCAAGTAAGGTCATTTTTGGGCCTCGCTGGCTACTATAGACGCTTTATTGCAGATTTTGCTACCATAGCTGCACCGTTGACGGAGCTGACGACCAAACGCCACTCACGAATGGTGAAGTGGAACCCTGCGGCGGAGGCGGCTTTCCTCAACCTGAAGCGAGCACTCTGCTCCAGTCCGATCCTGGTGGCACCAGACTTCAAGAAGGAATTCATTGTCCAAGCGGATGCTTCGGAGGTGGGACTGGGTGCTGTCCTCACCCAGGCACATGACGGTGAAGAACATCCCATTCTCTACCTAAGCAGAAAGTTACTTCCAAGAGAGAAGAACTATTCAACGGTGGAGAAAGAATGTCTGGCTGTAGTCTGGGCCCTGGAGTCCCTTCGGTTCTATCTCCTGGGCCGACGTTTCATGGTGGTATCTGATCACGCCCCTCTGCAGTGGATGGCCAAGAACAAGGAATCAAACAGTAGAGTAACCAGATGGTTTTTGAGCTTGCAACCGTTTAACTTTTCTGTTGTCCACAGGGCTGGCAAGCACCACGGCAATGCGGACGCCCTCTCCCGGCGTGATGCCTTCTTCGCTGCCTTTACCCCGACGAGGACGTCGGTCCCGAGGAGGGGGATGTGTGATGTCACGAGAGGCTGTGTCCTGGAGGGACGTTACATCCCCCTGAGGTGGCTGCAAACCCAGACAGCTATGGCTCCATCTGCTGGTATGGTCGGGAACTCCACCCCTCTATGGCCAATCTTCCCACGCAGCTGAAACAAATGAGGAGCTGATGAGCTGAAGGTTTGGGAAGGGAAGAGACACAGTCTCCAACCTGGGCTCTCGGGAGGACAAGAGTGCTGCACGTCCACTTCCATGAGGAATATAAGGATTTGGAGATACTTACCTTTGGGAAATACTCACCTTTGGATATATGCACCTGTGGAAATACGTGAGAGACATTTGGAAGGACTTTTTGCTGGGTTGGCCACTAGCTGCAACGTGGACTACAGTAAGGCTGGGGAAAAGTTATCTGAGCGAGTGAGAATTATGTTTTTTGGATGTGGAAGAGACATCCCTGAACTGTTAACCCTTAAAGAGCCACAAGAGAACAGAATTTGGTTATATTTTCGTTAATTTCCCAAGACCTATAATAAAATCCTTGTTTTGTTTGAACCTTGTCTCCTTGCACTACTTGAGCAATCCCGCTGAAAGCTGTGTAGCCTCTCGTGACGTCACAATATATATATATACACTGCTCAAAAAAATAAAGGGAACACTTAAACAACACAATGTAACTCCAAGTCAATCACACTTCTGCGAAATCAAACTATCCACTTAGGAAGCAACACTGATTGACAATAAATTTCACATGCTGTTGTGCAAATGGAATAGACAACAGGTGGAAATTATAGGCAATTAGCAAGACACCCCCAATAAAGGAGTGGTTTTGCAGTTGGTGACCACAGACCACTTCTCAGTTCCTATGCTTCCTGGCTGATGTTTTGGTCACTTTTGAATGCTGGCGGTGCTTTCACTCTAGTGGTAGCATGAGACGGAGTCTACAACCCACACAAGTGGCTCAGGTAGTGCAGCTCATCCAGTATGGCACATCAATGCGAGCTGTGGCAAGAAGGTTTGCTGTGTCTGTCAGCGTAGTGTCCAGAGCATGGAGGCGCTACCAGGAGACAGGCCAGTACATCAGGAGACGTGGAGGAGGCCATAGGAGGGCAACAACCCAGCAGCAGGACTGCTACCGCCGCCTTTGTGCAAGGAGGAGCAGGAGGAGCACTGCCAGAGCCCTGCAAAATGACCTCCAGCAGGCCACAAATGTGCATGTGTCTGCTCAAACGGTCAGAAACAGACTCCATGAGGGTGGTATGAGGGCCCGACGTCCACAGGTGGGTGTTGTGCTTACAGCCCAACACCGTGCAGGATGTTTGGCATTTGCCAGAGAACACCAAGATTGGCAAATTCGCCACTGGCGCCCTGTGCTCTTCACAGATGAAAGCAGGTTCACACTGAGCACATGTGACAGACGTGACAGCGTCTGGAGACGCCGTGGAGAACGTTCTGCTGCCTGCAACATCCTCCAGCATGACCGGTTTGGCGGTGGGTCAGTCATGGTGTGGGGTGGCATTTATTTGGGGGGCCGCACAGCCCTCCATGTGCTCGCCAGAGGTAGCCTGACTGCCATTAGGTACCGAGATGAGATCCTCAGACCCCCTTGTGAGACCATATGCTGGTGCGGTTGGCCCTGGGTTCCTCCTAATGCAAGACAATGCTAGACCTCATGTGGCTGGAGTGTGTCAGCAGTTCCTGCAAGAGGAAGGCATTGATGCTATGGACTGGCCCGCCTGTTCCCCAGACCTGAATCCAATTGAGCACATCTGGGACATCATGTCTCGCTCCATCCACCAACGCCACGTTGCACCACAGACTGTCCAGGAGTTGGCGGATGCTTTAGTCCAGGTCTGGGAGGAGATCCCTCAGGAGACCATCCGCCACCTCATCAGGAGCATGCCCAGGCGTTGTAGGGAGGTCATACAGGCACGTGGAGGCCACACACACTACTGAGCCTCATTTTGACTTGTTTTAAGGACATTACATCAAAGTTGGATCAGCCTGTAGTGTGGTTTTCCACTTTAATTTTGAGGGTGACTCCAAATACAGACCTCCATGGGTTGATACATTTGATTTCCATTGATCATTTTTGTGTGATTTTGTTGTCAGCACATTCAACTATGTAAAGAAAAAAGTATTTAATAAGATTATTTCATTCATTCAGATCTAGGATGTGTTATTTTAGTGTTCCCTTTATCTTTTTGAGCAGTGTATATATATATATATATATATACATACACACATACATACACAAATACATATACACACATACACACACACATACACACCCACATACATACATACATACACATACATATCCTTTAAAAATATATATATATTCCCCTTTATTACTTTCCAACCCCGCCACCCTTTCCCCACTTGGAGTAAACTAGTGAACAACAACGCCTAGGCCTCTACTTCCAGCCCATACCCACTATCTACATTTTATGGACACAGTCAATTTTACAGTAATTACATTTTGTTTGTTCTTTCTCCTGAACTTATTCTACTCTCAACCTCTCCAATCATTTTCATGATGTCCATCCGGTTTGCTTCTATATGCCATATCTTTCTAACTGTGCTCCTTCACAAAAGCTCCCAACCTACAACCCATACACTTATTATGGACACAGCGTGTCTACATTATTAGTTATCTTGTTATTGTTTGTTGTTAGTTGTTATTAGTCCCATCCTTCAATTCCATTCAACACCTCCCATCTATCTTTTAACACCATCCATATAGGATTTCTATTTGCCATATATATTTCAACTGTACTGTGATGTCTTACAAAAGTTCAGAACCTTTCTATTCTCATTGTTCCTACAGATTGTGAATTGAAAATAAACATTTTTGCTAATAGTATTATTATGTTATTGATCGATTGACTATGTCTTTTCAGATCACCCAGTAGTGCTATCTGCAAGGTTAGCTCCAGATAAATATTGCAATCCTTTAGCAATTCCTGGACCTGTGTCCAAAAACATGCTACAAATGGACAGTACCAAAACAAATGATCTAATGATTCTGTCTCTTCGCAGCAAAATCTGCAGAGCTGGGAAGATTGTATCCCCCATATAAATAACAGTCTATTGGTAGCAATAATTTTATATAATAATTTAAATTGAAAGATTCTAAGTTTTGAATCCGGTGTCGTTTTGCGTATCAGTTCATAAACACTATGCCATGGGATCGGTACGTCAAAAATCTCTTCCCAACTATTTTGCAATCTGTATGGGACGGCTGTCAAACCTTTGGTCCTTAAATGAAGCTGATATACTTTTTTATTTATCACAGTTTTCCTTAACCAATTATGTTCTTTAATGCAAGGCCGACAGACAAGTTTCTTACTTTCTCCTCCTTCCACTTTCCTCTTCAATTTTTGCGGTAATGCTGCAATTATTTGGTTGTAATTTTGGGTAGAGCAGACATTTCCATATGTTTTTGTTAGCTGCATGTGCGACATAACTCCACCAGTCCTACCTATGATATCATTTACGAAGATTATACCTTTTTTTTTTATGTTGTCCAAAAAATTATTTTTTTGTCAATTTGGATATTTGAGTTTAACCACAATATTTGTTGCATTATTTGTTCTGTCGTTTCTTGAGGATTAAATTGAAATTGCAACCAACTTTCTATGGCTTGTTTTGGAAATAGTGATATTTGGGAGATGATTTCCTTTTCAAATAACTGAGAGTGAGAGGTTGTAATCTGAATAAAGGGAAAAGGCCATTCTTGAACTTTGGGTGAGACAATCATACTAATTTGCCAGAGAACCAGTTCGGATTTAAGTATAACTTTTGTATGACTGAAGCTTTTAGTGATAGGTCTAATGCTTTAATATTTAATAATTTATGTCCTCCGAATTCATATTCATTATATAAATAGGCCCGTTTAATTTTGTCTGGCTTGCCAAATAAAATGGAATATGTTTTTCTCATATTATTTAAAAAACTGTTCGCTAGGCGTAGGCAAGACCATAAGCAAATAGGTAAACTGGGATAATACTAAAGAGTTAATCAGGGTGATTTTTCCACAAATTGACAGGCACCCACCTTTCCATGGTAGCAAGATCTTATCTATTTTTACTACCTTTCTATTATAATTTATTGAAGTGAGATCATTTATTTCCTTTGGGATATGTATTCCGAGTATATCCACATCACCATCAGACCATTTTATTGTTAAACTACATGGCAATGTAAAAATTGTATTTTTTATTGATCCAATACGTAATATAGTACATTTGTCATAATTTGGTTGTAATCCAGAGAGGTTAGAAAATGTATCTAGATCCTCTATGAGGCTGTGGAGTGATTCTAGTTGTGGATTTAAAAGAAAACATGAATCATCAGTGTACAATGACACCTTTGTTTTTAAGCCCTGGATTTCTAATCCCTTGATATTATTGTTGGATCTGATTTTAATAGCTAACATTTCGATGGCCATCATAAATAGATATGCCGATAGTGGACAACCTTGTTTTACTCCTCTTGACAGTTTAAATCTTTCTGAGAAATAGCCATTATTTACTATTTTACCCCTAGGGTTACTATATATGATTTTAACACATTTTATAAGAGATTCTCCAAAATTGAAATGCTCCAGGCATTTATACATAAACTCCAGTCGAACTTTATCAAATGCCTTTTCAAAGTCTGATTTGAATAGCAGGCCTGGTTTCCCAGATTTGTCATAGTGTTCTATAATTTCCAGTACTTGCCTTATATTATCGCCAATGTATCGTCCATGTAAAAACCTGTCTGATTAGAATTAATAATGTCCGACAATACCTTTTTAATTATATGCGCTATACATTTTGCTATAATTTTTGCATCACAACACTGAAGTGTAAGGGGCCTCCAATTTTTTTAATGGACTGGATCTTTATATTTCCCACTTGTATCCTGTTTCAGTAATAATGAAATCAGACCTTCTTCTTGAGTGTCTGATAATCTACCATTTATATAACAAAGTATTGAGAAACTTTTGTTATTGACCAAATACTTACTTTCCACCATAATTTGCAAATAAATTCATTAAAAATCCTACAATGTGATTTTCTGGATTTTTTTTCCTCATTTTGTCTGTCATAGTTGACGTGTACCTATGATGAAAATTACAGGCCTCTCTTAAGTGGGTGAACTTGCACAATTGGTGGCTGACTAAATACTTTTTTCCCCCACTGTATATCTCACTAGGTCAGGATATTTAAGCCTCCATATATCTACTAGTTCTAATGTATCCATGACATTCATGATTTCCTTAAGAGCATGAGGGTGATAGTTTGTAGTGTGATTTCCTTTTAGGTCCATTGAGCTATTTAAAACAGTATTATAATCTCCCACCATAATAATAGAGTCTTGTATTGCTTGCAGGGTTGATAATTTATTATATATATTGTCAAAGAAGTGTGGATCATCATTATTTGGTCCGTAAAGGTTAATGAGCCATATCTGTTTATGGTCCAATAACATATTTAAAATCATCCATCTACCTTGCGGATCTGTTTGGACAATTTGCACATTTGGATCAAAATTACTGTTAATTAATATCATCACCCCTTTTGAGTTTCTTTGCCCGTGGGTGAAGTATATTTCGCCCCCCCAACTGCCCTGGGGGCATTGGGATATTTCTTTTTGACCAGAGGAAAGAGTTCCTCCTACTGGCTCTCCAACACCATTTCCAGCAACATCTGGTCTCCCATCCAGGGACTGACCAGGACCAACCCTGCTTGGCTTCAGAGGCAAGCCAGCAGTGGGATGCACAGTGGTATGCTGCTTACTTTAACGCTAGGAGCCGTTGAAAACCACAGTTACATGTCACATTTTGTCCAGTTAATAAACTCCAAATGCATTCAGGGTTGCCCGTTTCTCACCACTAGCTGTTGAAACGCTAGGTCGAGAGTGGCGTTTAGCCAGCAGGAAAGTACATGGTGTTTAGTGATCAATGACTCCATTTCCTTCACCACTAGACTAAATGAAAAATAGCCCTCCTTTTCTATTCTCTTGACAGAGAAAACAGAGTTGCCACTTTACTGTTCAATCCCCTGGATGTTCTGATTATTTGTTTGACAGGAATTAGCAAGGAGGTTGTTTTTTCTGCCACAACCGTCCGCCTGGCTGTCAGAGAAGCAGTTTTCCCCCCGCTGCGGCACTTTCAGACACTGCACAAACCACAACTCCCAAACACTGGTGTCAGTCCTCTGGTCGCCGCCTGTCTTTCCAAAGTCATATCCTAGAGCAGGGTGGAGACAACACAGGGAAAAGAGAGAGAGGGGGAGAGAGAAGGAAGAGGGTGAAAGGCAAAGATTTATAGACCTATAACTCTTTCAGCCATGAAAAATAGTCCCAGTAAACAGGCAAACAGCTTCAGTGTGGGGGATTATGTCTTGGATAATAAAGATTTATTTACTAATTTAACTTTTACTATTTCTTTCATCAAAGATGAGGGCTGCCCCAGATGCAGGCAGCCAGTGAGAGGCGTCTATTTCTAGTGATCAGCGCTCGGCTACGGAGAGAGCTGTTTTGACAGTTGGAGCTAGGGAGTAACGTGCTGCTGAGGAATGCTGCTCAGAGAGAAAGAGAGAGAGAGAGAAAGAGAGAGAGAGAGCGAGAGAGAGAGACGTGCACTTAGCCAGCTCTATAATCACTGGTGGAGTGGCGGTTACCTTCCAGAGGAGTTCACGCCCCTGAGGACTGTTTGGTTTTGTAGTGGAGCTCTGACAGAAAGGGAGAGGGAGGAGTGGTTGAGCTCTGACAGAGAGGAGGAGGGGGAGCAAGAGAAAGGAGGAGTGAACCGGTGGCGGAGAAACCTTGTCCGTTTCTGTAAGTCCCACACGCTGTAGACTACAGAATGACTGCGGCTGCTCTCCCTCTCAAGACTTCTCTCTGAGAGGCAGCCCTCTCTTTATTTTGTCTTCTCCTTCCCCTCTGTTTCTCTGCCAGACGTCAGGAGGAGACACTGGGCTCTTGTTTCGCCTCTCTTTCTCTCTCTTGTGTGGGAAACTGAGGGAAACAACTCCTCTCGCAGTTTTTTCAACCCCTTCCTCCTGTCCGTTTTTGAACTCTCTCTCTCTGGATGTGACGGACCATGCCGGTGGTAGGGGTAGCCTCCAAGCTCAGACAACCCTCGGTGGGCTCCAAGCCGGTCCACAGCGCTCTCCCAATCCCCAACCCGGGAAGGACCGCTGCCACACGGGGATACATGGCAAGGACCCCAGAGCTGAGGGGGTCAGAATCCCCCCTGCTCTCCTCCTGTCAGCTGTCACTTAAGTCAGAGTACCAGGAGAGGAGGACGCAGCAGCAGCAGGGACGGAGCAAGGAGACAGAGGAGAATAAGATCTGCAAGGTCAGTGACAGTGTGTTGTTACTGGGGGACATGCTGTCACCCAGCGGCTCCTTCTGCTTTCAAACTCTACTCTCTAAATTAATTGTCTGCACATCTGTCTGTGCAGGATGAATTGATTTGCTCTACAGGTGGCTGTGCTGGCTGGCCAAGTCTGAGTGAGCTACTTAACAGAGGCAGGCTTGTTGGATTTTTTTTGGACTGTTCTGCTTCTGTGTGACTCTAGATGACTAATTTAAAAATCAATGTGGTCTTGGTTAGCAAGCTATAGCAGGTGCCATGCTTTCTCTATAATATTGGGTGGAGGTCTGCTTTTAGCATTTAGCAAATTTCAAAAAGTAGATGTCATACCTCCTTAACTATACACAATCAGGAAATAGCTGTTTGTGATGTGATTTTCTCATAGACTACATGGAAAAGTGACATGAATATTTTAAATGCCTCTAAATAATTTCAGCACCATTTATTTCTCTTTTGTGTCTTTCCATTGCTTTCCGCCGTGCTGCAGTCTCAGACTCTGTCAGTTGACTCGCAAACCTGTCACTAAGTGGGGCAACGTGTCACACAACCAGTGTGCGGGGGCTGACATTCATATGCATGCGCCGTGTTGTCATATTGCGCTCAGTCTATTAAGATCCCTATCTGTGAAATGAACCATGCTGGCTGTTTTATAGGAGGAAAAAGCTATGCATAGTAATCACTGCTACCTGAGAAGACCCTCTGAAGCTGACATGCCCTGAATACAAACACCCCCTCTCCTCTCAGCTTTCCCCCTGTGTGGAGTACCGTTTCAGATGGCTAGCTGTTGTTTCCCCCCTCTGAGCGCTCCTAAAGCCCATTCTCAGGCCCAGACGTATTAAAAAGGCGTGGTGAGAATGGCTAGCGAATGATAGACATGAACAGATCACCTTAAGTGCTTTCCCATACTAAAGTCAGCCTGTGCCAAGTTCTTTGGGAGTGTTTTAGAATATTTCACTGAAAATTGGACTCATGACAAGTGGAGAAGGCGGGGTCCGTCTCAGAAAGGAAGCGAAAGGATTTCAAATATCAAAATATCAAAATATCAAAATATCCCCGCCAAATAGTTTTGGTTGTGCATGCTCGCCCTACATCTTGGACCTGTCAAAACACCAACAGACTTTCCTGTTTTCCTGGTCGCTCCCGCCAAGTCTCCTCGTTTACCGCTGGGGCTTCTGGGAACACTCTGGGGACACTTTTCTTTTTTGTCCTCAAGTTCTTAACTGACTCTGGGGCCGCTTTTCTCCTGGAAATATGTGCTAACATCAAAGAGCGGGGCAGCTGAGCGCTGCCTCCTGGATCCTTGTAGCGTGTCCGTGACTGAGTGGAAAGTGCATGCAGGACCAGAGCAAGGGGAAGTGTGTTTTATCATTAACCCAGTGCTGAACCGGCAACTCTGTTAAAGGCACTCCATAAACCACCGGTTCCTATGCACTCTGTTGAAAAGGTTCTGCGTCCTCCCTTTTGTTGTCAAAAGGCAACCCTGAGTGAACAACCCTTGAGTGAACAACCCTGAGTGAACAACCCTGAGTGAACAACCCCGAGTGAACATCAACCCACTTGAATTATTTTACTTTTCCCTAGTGGGAGGAGCTGGGAAGAGCTGGGAAGAGCTGGGAAGAGCTGGGAGATGCTGGGAGGTGCTGGAAGGTGCTGGAATGTGCTGAGAGGAGCTGGGAGGTGCTGGGAGGTGCTGGGAAGAGCTGGGAGGTGCCATAGTGTAGTGCAAAAGAAATATCTTGCGGGACGGTTTTGGCCCGCAGGCCACCTGTTGCCAACCCCTGCTGTAGAGTATTTTAAAGGCATAAATGTCATACCTGTCCCAGCCTGTCCATTTAGGATGAAACAGGGTCATCGTTTGAGGGTAATCCGCCCCTGTCGGAGAAGTAGAGATAGGGTACATGCTGTCATTACTTCTCACAGTGACTGACAGTAGTAGAGATTGGGTACATACTGTCATTAATCCTCACAGTGACTGACAGTAGTAGAGATAGGGTACATGTTGTCATTACTCCTCACAGTGACTGACAGTAGTAGAGATATGGTACATGTTGTCATTACTCCTCACAGTGACTGACCGTAGTTGAGATATGGTACATGTTGTCATTACTCCTCACAGTGACTGACAGTAGTTGAGATATGGTACATGTTGTCATTACCCCTCACAGTGACTGACCGTAGTAGAGATAGCTTGTTCTGTGTGGAGTGGCTGAAAGGAATGATTCAGGGGGATCAAAGAGAAGTGTGTTTGTGTGTGTGTGTGTGTGTGTGTGTGTACCCTCGCTGCATAACGCATGCTTGTGTGGACTTGTTTGTCCTTGGTTAAGCACAGGGCTGCCCGCTCTCCTTGTTTAGAGTTTACCAGACTGTGTTGTTATTCCTATCTGAGAGAAAGGTTGAAGGGAATCTCATGACACAAACACACTGCTTCAGAGCCTGTAATGTGTTGGAGACCATTAATCATGACTGGGAACAAAAGGAGGGATTCCACATGACAAGTGGTTAATGTTAACCGGTTTCAAACTAATTATGAGCTAAACATATCCAATGCTTTTGATGGAAAATGACACATAACTGTGGTTTGCGGAGTGCTTTCAGAATATCCATGCTTTAGGGCAGGGCCTCAATAATATTAAGGTCTGAATGGTGTGTGTGTGTGCGCGTGCATTTGTGTGTGTGTGTGTGTGCATTTGTACATTTGTGTGTGTGTGTGTGCATTTGTGTGTGTGCCTGCTTTTGCACACGCCTGCGCTCGATCTATACAACTATACATGTTTTGGCATTCCTAGGAGGCCTCCTTCCTTCGGTGGTCTTGCGTAACACCTGCATTCTTCCCCGGGATCTCAGTTAATCCATCCGAGGCTGACCTGTCAAGAGATCCTCCTCCCTGTGATTGAGATGAGATCCAGGACACACACACACACAGACACACAGACACGGTAGTACTCACTGACATACCTTGTCACTCGCTGTAGAATGAAGAGGTGCTGGAGGTGAATGGGGTTTTAATGAAGTGCCACTGCTCTGCTGATGGGATCTGTGGCTCGGAGCCTTGGCAGATACCCAGCTACAGTGGTGAGGGAGGCTTTGTCCCAAATGGCACCCTATTTCTTATATATTGCCCTACTTTTGATCAGGGCCAATAGAGTTCTGGTTAAAAGTAGTGCACTATATAGGGAATAGGGTGCCATTTGGAGCGTACACATAGTGTGCGGAGCCCTTGAGCGTGAGCAGTGCTATTCATGTTTCGCACCTTTTACAGTCATCAATTTCTTGCCCTCCCACTAAGATTATTATTTTTTTTGTCATTTTATTCAATCCGATGGGCTGATGTCGGAGCCAAGATCTATCATGGTTCTTTTTTGGTTGGCCACCATGGTATGGTTTCTAGCTCTAGCGGTGTTTGAATTCTTTAAAGTGCATCCCTGGTTAGAAATGACTGACAGGTGAAATCCATGTGGTGTTAGCCTGCCTACGCATGTCTAATCAGTTATTACATCAAGGAAGGGAGAAAGGAAGGATGCAGTTGTATGGAATTCAAACATGGGCCCTTTCATGGTTCAATATACCAAGGTAAAGTTTTTGCCAGGCAGCAATCAGAGATTAGATCTGACACAAGCCACCTGTCTCTACTCTCACTCCTTCCCCATGGTAACACTGCACATGCACTTACTAGAACCATTATAATAGAGTTTCTGTATAACAATTCCCCACATGACTACTGCACCCATTTTGTCTCTTAGAAACATGGACACCTCAAGTCAGGTCATTAAATACAGGCTCTGTTGCTATGCTCTGTTCCCTTGGCTGCTATTCCGGTTGGCAACCATACCCAGTCGTGTAACCTTACCACCGGGATGTTGCCACTTCTGTATATGTGTTTTTGTTTGTGGAAAGCGCAGACAACTGGCAAGCTTCACCCTGCCTTGCGCAAACGTCCTGTTGATCTTCTTTCAACACATCCTGTTGTTTGGCTCTGATCTGACCTGCCAAAATGTCAGCAAGACGAGATGAACCAGAGAGTGCGATTGCACATCGCCTTGTTTGGTGCAACGGCGCATCTCCTCCACCTCTCACTATGCCTAGGCGCTGATAAGCCCCTGCAGGGGGGGCCAGTGGGGAGAGAGGGAGAGAGAGAAAGTGGTGAGCCTCAGGGATCCGTGTTAGGTCTCACTGGCTTTGGAGTTAGTGTGGGGAATGTAAACACATCTCCTCTCCCCACTAGCTCAGACGCTGCCGAGGCAGCCGCCCTGGTCTGGTCTGCAGAGCTTGGGATCCCTGCCAGCTCTTCCCGTCAGAGGCAGAGGGAGGTGGGGAGGGGGGCCGAGCCAGGGATATGTGTCCTAGCCATGGGTGGTCTGCTCTGGGTCTAGCTGCCTGGACTCCTTATCTGGAAGCGAGGGAGAAGCCCTGGGGAAGCGGCGGTGTGTTGACCCCAGGCATGCAGCACAGGGC
>NC_059214.1:58810564-58860564 GCF_020615455.1 Coregonus clupeaformis
CACAGAGGTCTCCCCATACTCCCTTCCCTCCCCCCTCTCCCCCGTCCCGGCCTCTGTTTCCCCGCCGAGTCTGGGCTTTGCACTGAGGAGGAACATCTGTGAAACCACAACACCGGCCTCATTAGCAATCAGCAGTGCCTAGGACAGCTAGCCGACAGCCCGCACACCGCTAATGCGGACCAGGAGCAGGGAGAGGAGAGAAGAGGAGGAGAGGAGGAGAGGGGGGAGGAGAGGGGGGAGGAGAGGAGAGTGGCGTGAGTCAGGAGAGATCTGCATTACCCTGTGATTCAGGCCTTACACACGGCAACACTCCCTAACTAGCAAACACAATTGTGGGATTTCCTGCCCCTCGGGCTCCTGGGTAATGGACATGGTAGCATACAGGAGGTAACTGGCAGTCAGAGAGGACTTGACTAGAGCAAAGTGCACAGGACTATTACACTAAGTATGCGTCTCAAATGGCACCCTATTCCCTATATAGTGCACTACTTTTGGCCAGATCCCTGGTCAAAAGTAGTGCCCTATATGGGGAATAGGGTGCCATTTGGGACACACAAAGACAAGCCTTAGCTGTTTTAATGGACTTCATGAGGGGAAAGCCTGTTCTCTATGTCATGGATATGGGCTGTTTATATAGTGCTTGAGTAATGCCACACATGCTTTTAGAGGAGTTACTGTTGTATGTTGGAGTCACCACTACCCCTACAAGCATCCATAGTCATTATTTTCCCTTTGTGTCAATGTACTCATGTCGGTTGGCTGCTTTCTAAAGCATGTCTGTGCGGCTTATGTAAAACACAATAAAATATCAAATGGAAATCATTACCAGATTCTATATACAGTATTTACTCCCGGGCAGTTCCTTGCAAAGTATTTGTTTTTAGTATACAGTTATCTCATTTGCTAAAATATTGAGGGTTGGAGCAGACCCCAGAGAATTGGTTGTTACATCCCCCACAGGCTGGCCATCTCATCTAACTGGGCCCGTTCGCTCCTTGCCAGCGTATAAAGTGCATTATGGCAGCGCTTGATCTGTACATTCCCTTTTGTACATGGTAAATTGAGTGTGAAAGTGCATGTTGCGCTGCGAGGGGAGCCTGCTTTTTTGGGACTGCCTGGCCCTGTCTGTGTGTCTGTCTGTGTGTGCCTGTCTCTGTGTGTGTGTGTCTCTGTGTGTGTGTGTCTCTGTGTGTGTGTGTGTGTGTGTGTGTGTGTGTGTGTCTTTGTGTGTGTCTCTGTGTGTGTGTGTGTCTCTGTGTGTGTGTGTGTCTCTCTGTGTGTGTGTGTGTGTGTGTGTGTGTCTCTGGGTGTGTGTGTCTCTGTGTGTGTGTGTGTGTGTGTGTGTGTGTGTGTGTGTGTGTGTGTGTGTGTCCAGCCTACCAAGTGCACAGGCGACCAGCAGAAAGGGCAGCGACTGTGAACGCCGGGGAAGCTGTGACCAATTAGGTCTTGAGTTTCTCACAGTACGAGGGCAAATGGCTCTGACCCAGTGGCAGTACAGAGAAAATGGTGAACATGGTGAATTTCTTCTGCAAAGTTGAATTTCTGATTTGGTTTGGTCACGTCTGTCTGGGGTGTTTCTCTTCCCTACTGCACACAGCTTTACAGCTTTACACTGCCTGCGTCTGGTCCTCTGCACGCACAGTGTCCTGATATAAGGGTGCTCTCTACCACAGTGTCCTGATATAAGGGTGCTCTCTACCACAGTGTCCTGATATAAGGGTGCTCTCTACCACAGTGTCCTGATATAAGGGTGCTCTCTACCACAGTGTCCTGATATAAAGGTGCTCTCTACCACAGTGTCCTGATATAAGGGTGCTCTCTACCACAGTGTCCTAATATAAGGTGCTCTCTACAACAGTGTCCTGATATAAGGTGCTCTCTACCACAGTGTCCTGATATAAGGGTGCTCTCTACCACAGTGTCCTGATATAAGGGTGCTCTCTACCACAGTGCAAATATACTTATCTTTTGTACAACTCATTTCCGTGTCCACACCAGGCCTTAATAGCATTGCGGTTAAATAGTGTTAAGTTTGCCCATAAAGTGTGTTAACTTTGCCATTAATGACTGTTAAACATGAACTACTGCCCCTCCTCCTTCTCCTCCTCCTTCTCCCCTCCCTCCTTCTCTCTCTTCTCCCCCTCCTTCTCTCCCTCCTTCTCCCCCTCCCTCCTTCTCTCTCTCTTCTCCCCCTCCCTCCTCTCCCTCCTTCTCCTTTTCCTTCTCTCCCTCTCCCTCCTTCTCCCTCTTCCTCTCCCTCCTCTCCCTCCTTCTCCCTCCTCCTCTCCCTCCTCTCCCTCCTCTCCCTCCTCTCCTCCTTCTCCCTCTCCCTCCTTCTCCCTCCTCCTCTCCCTCCTCTCCCTCCTCTCCCACCTCTCCCTCCTCTCCCTCCTTCTCCCTCTCTAACAAAGCTCTGGTATTTAAGCTCTGGCTAGTTGTTCTCACAGGGTAGTCTCCTGACACCAATTGCACTTAGTTTATTTACTGGTCAACTTGTGTTGTTGCTCCCACGTGAAAGCTGCTATGTTTTTACAGCCCAATCCTTGATGCGTCTTGTGAGACCGTTTGAGAGACTGAGTTTAATTTCTTCCCAGCACTGTTACTGTTGAAGTTTGTCGACCGGCCAAGGGGTGGCCATTGCTGGGCCCACGCTCATGGGAAACGACCTCTGTGCGCTGCTTTGTGCTCCCAGAAGAAGGAACAAGTTCCTCTCTATTCACTGTTGATGAATAGAAATTGTTCTAAAGACTCATATTTGTCAGTGTAATCTCCTTAATAGCGTAATTGCATTGCCCGCATGGTAAATAAGTAGGATGTTTCGAAACACAGGGAATCTTTGTCTTTTCCTTTGGTTTATATCTTTAAACCCATGATAGGTTCACACTCGGTTCAGGGCAGCCAAATGGGCAAACAAATATTATTTCATAATCTGTTAATGAGCTGGAAGGAGTGGTGGCCATCTTGGAAGGGGAGTTTCATTACTTGTGTCATGACAGCGGGACAAGAGACTCATTGTGTCCAACCACAGCCTTTATGTGAGAGGGGTCACTCGCCAACGGTGTGCTTTATGTCTGGTAGCAAACATTCCTCTCTCTCCCACCTCATATCACTTGTGCATTCTTCACCATATTTATCTGTTCAGACTCGGATAGCAAGAGACAGAAGCTTTTGTGTTCAGCGGAGCTGTGAGTCTGTTGATGCAAAAAAGACACTTTAAAGTGATTTACCAAGGTTTTCCGCCTGTATAGACAAACAAAGGAGACAGTTGGCTTTCAAAAGATGCTTCCCACTTTTTCCCCGCAGTAGAAAAAGAGAAGTGGGTTGAGGTAAATCTGTACAAATTTGGCAGTGGGCACTGTGCAGCGCTAACGGCGCCTGGCGCTTACTTCTGCTCTACATTCAAAGAAGATGTGGACGGGAGGTTTAACGGTCGCTGTATTGGAAGCAGATACAGGCACCTAATTCAAGCTTTAAAGCCTAATAGGCCTGCATCTGGCTCCTTCTTCATCCTCTGAGGGAACAGCTGAGGGAAGAGAGAAGAGGGTGATGGTGGGAGGGGTAGGCGGTGGGCCTGAAGGGTGAAGAGGAGGAGAGAAGGAGGTGATGGGGGGAGGAGAGAAGGGGGTGGTGATGGGGGGAGGAGAGAAGGGGGTGATGGGGGGGAGGAGAGAAGGGGGGTGGTGATGGGGGGAGGAGAGAAGGGGGGTGATGGGGGGGAGGAGAGAAGGGGGGTGGTGATGGGGGGAGGAGAGAAGGGTGTGGTGATGGGGAGGAGGAGAAAATGGTGTGGTGAAGGGGAGGAGGAGAGAAGGGGGTGGTGTTAGGGGAGGAGAGACGGGGGTGATGAGGGGGGAGGAGAGAAGGGGGTGGTGTTGGGGGGAGGAGAGAAGGGGGGGGTGATGGGGGGAGGAGAGAAGGGGGTGGTGATGGGGAGGAGGAGAGAATGGTGTGGTGATGGGGAGGAGGAGAGAAGGGGGTGGTGATGGGGGGAGGAGAGAAGGGGGGTGGTGATGGGGGAAGGAGAGAAGGGGGGTGGTGATGGGGGAGGAGGAGAGAAGGGGGGTGGTGATGGGGAGGAGGAGAGAAGGGGGGTGATGATGGGGGGAGGAGAGAAGGGGGGTGGTGATGGGAGGAGGAGAGAAGGGGGTGGTGATGGGGAGGAGGAGAGAATGGTGTGGTGAAGGGGAGGAGGAGAGAAGGGGGTGGTGATGGGGAGGAGAGAAGGGGGTGATGAGGGGGAGGAGAGAAGGGGGTGTTGATGGGGGGAGAGAAGGGGGGTGGTGATGGGGAGGAGGAGAGAAGGGGGGTGGTGAAGGGGAGGAGGAGAGAAGGGGGGTGGTGATGGGGAGGAGGAGAGAAGGGGGGTGGTGATGGGGAGGAGGAGAGAAGGGGGTGATGATGGGGAGGAGAGAAGGGGGGTGGTGATGGGAGGAGGAGAGAAGGGGGGTGGTGATGGGGAGGAGGAGAGAATGGTGTGGTGAAGGGGGAGGAGGAGAGAAGGGGGGTGGTGATGGGGAGGAGAGAAGGGGGGTGATGAGGGGGGAGGAGAGAAGGGGGGTGTTGATGGGGGGAGAGAAGGGGGTGGTGATGGGGAGGAGGAGAGAATGGTGTGGTGAAGGGGAGGAGGAGAGAAGGGGGGTGGTGATGGGGGACGAGAGAAGGGGGTGATGAGGGGGGAGGAGAAGGGGGGTGTTGATGGGGGGGTGAGAAGGGGGTGGTGATGGGGAGGAGGAGAGAAGGGGGTGGTGATGGGGGGAGAGAAGGGGGGTGGTGATGGGGAGGAGGAGAGAAGGGGGTGGTGATGGGGGGAGAGAAGGGGGGAGAGTTGTTGTACTGACACAGCACGGCGTTCAGCGCGTTTAAGCAACTTAATATTTTCAAGCCGTTTTAAATAGAACCACATCGTTTAGTGTGGACGAACGCTATCATTGGGGTGGTGGGAGGGTATTTTCCCCCCATCTCGCCCCTTTGATCTGGGCATACCCACTAACTCCTTTCCAGTGGGAAGTACACAGAAGCAGGACTATAATGGAGGACAGCTTGGGAGTGGGCTGTTAAACATCACCCCTCTTCCTTGTCGGCGGATAGGCGCTCGCTGATATTAATTTCCTTGACAGGGGCCATTAGTCTTGGGGAGGAGGCTTGAGTTACGGCGTTTAGGGGGAAAAGATCCTCTGGTGCGGGCTCACGCAGGTTTGGGGGGGAAGTATAAATGTGTTACACAATAGCTTCAACCGCTGGAGAGACGGGAGGCTGCTGCTGGGAGACAGTGGTGCGTGGGAAAGATGGAATGGCTTTGTCAGCCAGCCTGTCTCTGATGCAGCAACATGGTCATACAATTTTATTGAAATCTAATCTGAAATATCCGTTTCAGATGGATTTACACAGGATTATGTTTGTTGAAACATTCCTCATATTACTGTGCACTATAATCAATTATCAACGTAGGCATATGGTATCAGTCACAGTACACAACATGTAAGCTGTTGAAATAAGCTAAGGATGTGCTCTCCCGCTCACTCCATGAGCTTGACACTCTCTCCGAAGCACTGTTTAGGAGAAACTGTCATCTTATTTACGCCGAGTTATTTGTATTAATCGAGAGGGGAAACACAACACTCTGAAAGTCCGGCCTGAGTCACGGTCCACGCTCCACGCTCCTCGTAAGACTCTGCTGAAAGCCGTGCCGACCGGGCCAAAGGATCAGTGTGTTTGCTGACTGTGCTGTAAAACAGGATGTTTGGGTTCACTCCACCAGCTTGCTGCTCTGCAGATGTGCTGAAAGAGCAGGGTGTCCGGCTCTTCCCTCCGCCAGCCAATCCCACACCTCCTTCTACCAGAGAGAGGGCCTCTGGGTAAAAAAAGTGTCCTCTCCCACGGACTAACGAGCCTTCTGTTGATCACAAACATCTGGCCATCCCAGCAGTGGTACAGTAAGAAGAGGAATCACATGCTTAAAACTTTGGCTGTCCAAATCCCCTCTGCTCCGTCTGCTTCTCTATGACCTGAACAGGGGTTTGGAGTGTTGGGAAAGAGTTAGAGAGAGACGCACTATCAAATGATTGTGACTGCTTATCCAGATATTAGTCTTGAGAATGTGGAGGTCTACTAAATGTGTTCCAAAGCTTCTTGATCAAATGTCACACTTGGCCCTTTAAGTCTACTGCGTTAGGTTTCTTATTCCAGGTGAGGGAGATGAAGGAGTGTATGAAGCCAGTTTGATGGTTTACGGTCGTGTGGCTGATGAGAAGAACAGATAGTTGAGAGAGAGTTGAACTTCAGTGCGCAATTCTCACAGGTGTTCCTATGTAAGCAGAGCAGGAAAAAATAGCTTTATGCCTCTTGCTACAAGGTAGCTTATAAAAACCTCAGATGGAATGGGAGCGCAGTTTCATACACTTTAGCTCTCTCTCATTTTGTGTGTGTGTGGTTGTGATCTGAGCTTGTGTACGTGAGTTAATGTGTGGGTGTGTGAGCATATTTTCCTCAGGTTTTTACATTAAAGTTGCACTTGGCGCCAAAAGCTGTTACAGTTTAATAACACAGATGTTTACTCTTTTATACATATCCACTTCACCCCATTTTGGGATGGTTCCTGTTTCCCTCTAGTGTTTTTACTTAGTGGCCCAACACTGTCTTGCTAACTGGCTTTACGACCAACAGTGAAACTGCCTCGTTTTTTACAGTAGCTGGAGGTTACACAATACATCCTGGGAATGTTGTTAGCCTGAGGTTAGAGCGGCTCAGCTTCTCTATGTGAACTCCACAGGTAGCTAAGCGTGACTGAACCTGCTGACTCGCCATTGAAGACACCGCCGTTAGGCCTATCGGACGGACGCGTAGGCCCGAGCGGCCAACAAGCCTTTCGCAAGGCCTACAGAGTGCACCAGGAAAGACTAGAAAAGACTAGCTGGAGGGGAAAAACAGGCTATGAGATGATTAAAGGTGTTCCATGCTTGCCAAAAGTTTGACATTTCAGCATTTGGCACGACGACGGGCCACGCATCGCACGCACCCAGTCATTCATCTGCTCCAGAACGAAGGAAAACACTGAGAAACAGAGATGTCCTAACATGATTAAAATCTTTAACAAGAAGAAAGCGTGCTCAATTAGCTGAGTGGTTCTGTCTGCTGTTTAATGCGGGAGGTGGTTTTCTATCATTAGAATGTCCTGTTTAACTTACCGTAGCAACAGAACTTCACCTGTCTGTCTGCTGCTTGGAAGCTCCAGGTTTAGCTCACTGTCCAGGCTCTGGTGCAGGATCACAGACTTGAAAGGAAAAGTTCCCTCCGTCCTTTATGAGTCAGTCTAATCTAATGACTCGACTGGAGGAGGCCAAGAAAACACGACGGGAGGACGAGAGAAAGCTGCAAGAAAGAGTAGATGGACAAGATCTGCTTTTTACCACTGCTGAGAAAGTTTGAACACTTTGGGCCAACACACAGATTGATTGATTCATTTTTCCTTTGGGTCTCTCAGATGGGCAGTAGGGCAGTCAGTCACAAAGCTGCACTAACAAAGATCCATATGTGATGTCATCTTATCAAGAGAGAAAGCGTTGGGGGATTGTGGGTAATTTTCCACTGTAATTGTCCTGAAGCCCAACGGAGTCAGATGTGATCTGAAACAGCAGTTCACTTACTTAGCAGAAATGCTTGTCTGTCCTCTGTATAAGAGACTTTGCCCTAATGCAACTGGGCTTGAGTGGTTTCCAAATTGGGCAAAAGTATGTTTGCATTGGAAGTGGCACGATGCTTATGGGCCTGTGATTCACATAGTGTGGTACAGAACATTACGCAGGTCGGGTGAAGCTATCTGGATTCCTAATGCTGGGATTACATCTGCGGTCGTTTCAACACGAGCCTCTGGTGGTAGCTCAAACAGTAATATCGTACTGCAAGGCAAATACATATTTGTTGACGGTCACTGACGTGGCATTATGCCCCGCTCACATCAGGTTGGCACACGTTGATGTGCGCCCTGGTTAGCCGAAGTGCTTTTAGCGTCTCGCCTGTTTGTCCTCATTGAAGATTTAAGGACTGTGCTCCAGCAATGGCTCTTAATCAATAAACACATGCTTTATTTTGTGTCAATGTCTGCTTTACGTTGAAAATGGTCACATTGCCCCCAGAGTTAAAACACATAGAGCGACAGTTCCCAGTATAACAGATGGAACGGGGTATTTTTTCACGGCTCCTTGGCTCTTAATCAAAACATCTTCTACATGCTATGAAGACCAAGTATAAAGCACAGCGAGAGGAGTGAATTAATATCTCTCTCTCCCCCCTCTATCCTTTGTGTCTTCCAGTAAGACTCTTCAGGATTCCAGAGCAAAACTGACCAATGTTGACTATCTCAGATCTGGTCAAAGATAGAGATCCAGCAGGTCTGTTGTATGGAGGCCTGGATCTGGAACTATAAGTGTGTTAAGCTTTTAATGTCCTCCCAGGCTGTGTCTAGTCTACTTGCCTTGGGTTTCACAACTTTCACACAAAGCAATTGGCAATGTTGATGTTTCAGACTGCTAAGGTCAAATCTACTGTACACAATGTGACCCTCTTCAAACTGATCCACCAGAGGGCAATGACTCATTTACAGACTAGCGTGTTTTTTGAGCGAATTGAGAAAGAACGTAACATTTTGTGACATTCCAGACATTACTTTCGAAATGTCTGGAATCCCAAATACTTGGAGGGCCGTAAAACTCAACGGTGGTCTCCTGGTCCTGAATACTAACAGGTCATATAGAAGAGTAGAGCATGACATTTATTGATAGTCAGGTCAACTGCTGGGAGCTCCTACTCCCTGTATCTTGGCCTATAAACCCTTCAGATGGTATCTGGTAGCAGACCGTACCTTGCAAGCTGCAGTGTTGACCGTATTGCACCCTGAGGGCTGACTCTCACCAAAGCAAAGAACCTAAACGGTGTACACACACACACACACACACACACACACAGACACACTGCGTTTGAATGGGCGAGGCAGATGCATGCAAGTCTTCTAAGCACAGACGTTATGCCTGCGAGCAGACCTGGGATAGAGACGTTTCAAGTGAGACAATGGGTCCAGCCCAGACAGGCAGGAGCAGATGCAGGGTGGATCTGATGGAGTGCAGGGTTCATGTCCTCATGCTCAGTGTAAACAGACCTGTCTAGTGGCTAAGCTACCCACTGTGACTGGGCTGGGTGTCTCTAATTGTGGGCCTTCTGTGACCAATCAGAAAACCCACTTCTGTTGACCCCAATTTCTGTGTTTATTATTTTTGAATTCATATATCCTACTTAATATAGTTATAGAAGATCTAGCTGCAATACCATTTTTGTCATTGGTACACGCTTTTTTACCGTCCCGCCTATCTAACAAATTAATCTGTTTTCTCCCATTGAGACAGAAATGTGTATTCTCACCCAGCACAGAAACTTGAACACACCTCCTGACAGTTGTTATGCCCAGGGCTGGCACCCCACGACCACCACTGATACCATGGGTGTCTGAGGCACTGGGCTTCGCTGTCTCTATTTATACAGCTGTGTCTCTCCAGGAGCACATCAGGTGAAAGGCTTTAGCTTATGGCTGCCGTAGCAGGATCCTCCGAATCTGGAACAGGCTCTGGCGGCTGCAGCTATAGGACTGCAGCCACGCCACTGCTTTCACAGAAAACATATATTCTCTAGTCTAAACAGGCGCATCAATGCATCACGGTCTGGGACTGGGAGCTAGCATGCTAATGCTAACCACTCATGTGGAGGACTGCTGTCTTCTGTATAGTACATTGACGGTGGATCTCCCGTAGACCTCTTTGCTTATGCTGATATCCGCACAGAGGCAAAAACGTCATTTAGGATGAAAAGGCAACACAAAGGTCAGTGAGGGGCTTGTTTAAGGAAGGGATGGGAACAAGAGGGGAGAGGCGGTGTCTGTGGATCTGCAGAAACCTGAGCTTGTTGGACTTGGCAAGGGTGTCTAAGCATTGGCTGACGCGTGCGTGTCCTGTTTGGATAGCCCCTGTGCTCCAGCCCTGTAAATAAGAATGGGGCGCTGCGACCGAGCTAGTAGTTCCAGGGGCGGCTTTTTGCTGACGGTGGGTCTGTCTGTCTCTCAGCCTCATCAGGCTTTTGGACAAGGCGGATGATAGATGCGCGGAGGGATGCGTTTTGGACACCAGCAGAGCAACACGATGACCTCTGTTTGATAATACGTTTGAGTTCCCCTCTCAGTGACAGGCCAAATTACAATACACATGTCTAGGCATGTCATTAGCCCCGGAGGAAGCACAGAACAGAGTATACTACCCACAACCCTTATTGGATAGTAGTTTGGAGGGTTTGGATGGGTTGTAATGGCCTCAGTGGTTATGGTTTACAATGGACCATAATAGAGGTTTGGCGTGGGTGGACGAGTTCAGGTCCTGATTGATGCCATTAGCGTTAACCTGGCTCTTTAACTTTTCCTTATCTACAATCATGGCTACCATATTAGGGGTCAGTTATCAGATGACTTCCTCCACATCTCCATTTTTCCATCAACCTCAGAAAACTCTCCTCTGGGGTCAAACGGGTTAATCAGATTTGGGATTGGGCCGAGTCTAATTACTCATTGGACCCGTCCGCAGTCCAATCTCTCTGTGTTATTTTATTAAGAATCAGACCATGAAGGAATGGGCTCTCGTACAAGGGTGGATCCAAGGAGGAAACATTTAGCAATGCACGCAACGCTGCTGCTTTGGCCGGCATCGAAAATTAAGAGACAGACCTTTGTGGTTAATTAGCCGCCGGCTTCTATTGAACGACCCGGCGAAGGGTGAGATTTGTTACCGACCAGTGTTATTGTTTTGCTTAACGGTGAGGTCATGAGCATTTAAACAACATTCCCGTTTATTTAAAAAACTGCCTTAATTAGCCAGGGAGAAAATAATAATGATCTTTACGCCTGAGTGTTCCCTCTCCAAGGTTAAGATGTAATCACCAGCGCCGTAGCGCCGCTAGTCTGAGAACAGCCTTCCTGCCAGAGTTGCTATGGTAACCCTGACTGGTAAAAACTCCCAACGAGGAAAACAAATGGTATAATTAATTTAATTTTCCACTCGTCTTGACAAACTTGATGTATCATGGTTTTCACTGCTGTTTAATAGACTTAAGACCTTGAGAAGTTTAGTTTGTATTCTTTGTTTGTGCAAGAAGAAAGTCTGGATATTACACCCTGAGCACATCATTAGATATGTCTATCTTCTCCCTGAGCACATCGTCAGATAGGTACTGTATGTCTTCTCTCTGAGCACATCATCAGATACAGTGAGGGAAAAAAGTATTTGATCCCCTGCTGATTTTGTATGTTTGCCCACTGACAAAGAAATGATCAGTCTATAATTTTAATGGTAGGTTTATTTGAACAGTGAGAGACAGAATAACAACAAAGAAATCCAGAAAAGCGCATGTCAAAAATGTTATAAATTGATTTCCATTTTTATGAGGGAAATAAGTATTTGACCCCCTCTCAATCAGAAAGATTTCTGGCTCCCAGGTGTCTTTTATACAGGTAACGAGCTGAGATTAGGAGCACACTCTTAAAGGGAGTGCTCCTAAACTCAGCTTTTTACCTGTATAAAAGACACCTGTCCACAGAAGCAATCAATCAATCAGATTCCAAACTCTCCACCATGGCCAAGACCAAAGAGCTCTCCAAGGATGTCAGGGACAAGATTGTAGACCTACACAAGGTTGGAATGGCCTACAAGACCATCGCCAAGCAGCTTGGTGAGAAGGTGACAACAGTTGGTGCGATTATTCGCAAATGGAAGAAACACAAAAGCACTGTCAATCTCCCTCGGCCTGGGGCTCCATGCAAGATCTCACCTCTTGGAGTTGCAATGATCATGAGAACGGTGAGGAATCAGCCCAGAACTACACAGGAGGATCTTGTTAATGATCTCAAGGCAGCTGGGACCATAGTCACCAAGAAAAAAATTCCCTCCACCATTAACCTAGAGTAAGGCCAGTTCCCTCCACCATTAACCTAGAGCAAGGCCAGTTCCCTCCACCATTATCCTAGAGCAAGGCCAGTTCCCTCCACCATTAACCTAGAGCAAGGCCAGTTCCCTCCACCATTAACCTAGAGCAAGGCCAGTTCCCTCCACCATTAACCTAGAGCAAGGCCAGTTCCCTCCACCATTAACCTAGAGCAAGGCCAGTTCCCTCCACCATTAACCTAGAGCAAGGCCAGTTCCCTCCCTCATTAACCTAGAGCAAGGCCAGTTCCCTCCACCATTAACCTAGAGCAAGGCCAGTTCCCTCCCTCATTAACCTAGAGCAAGGCCAGTTCCCTCCACCATTAACCTAGAGCAGGGTTCTTCAATTCCGGTCCTGGAGGGCCGAAACACCTCTGTTTTTCATCCTCTCCTTCTAATCAGGGGCTAATTCAGACCTGGGACACCAGGTGAGTGCAATTAACTACCAGGTAGAAATAAAAAACAGAAGTGTTTCGGCCCTCCAGGACCGGAATTGAAGAACCCTGACCTAGAGCAAGGCCAGTTCCCTCCACCATTAACCTAGAGCAAGGCCAGTTCCCTCCATCAAATAATTAGATTCTTAGTTCAATCCATTAATGCATGCTTAAGAAGACCCATCAATTTGTCCAGTTCTGTATATTGAGTATAGTCGTCATTAGACAATTAGGCTACATGCTCGTGAGACCAAGGACAGTGAGCGCCAAAAGTATTGGGACAGTGGCACATTTTTTGTTGTTTTGGCTCTGTACTCCAGCACTTTGGATTTGAAATGATACAATGACTATGAGGTTAAAAGTGCAGACTGTCAGCTTCAATTTAGGGTATTTTCATCCATACCGGGTGAACCGTTTAAAAATTACAGCACTTTTTGTACATAGTCCCTCCATTTTAAGGGACCAAAAGTATTGGAACAAATTCACTTATGTGTATTAAAGTAGTCAAAAGTTGAGTATTTGGTTCCATATTCCTAGCACACAATGACTACATCAAGCTTGTGACAGTACACATTTGTTGGATGCATTTGATCTTTGTTTTGGTTGTGTTTCAGATTATTTTGTGCCCAATAGAAATGAAGGGTAAATAATGTATTGAGTCATTTTGGAGTCACATTTATTGTAAATAAGAATATAATATGTTTCTAAACACTTCTACATTAATGTGAACGCTACCATGATTACAGATAGTCCTGAATTAATCGAGAATAATAATGAGTGAGAAAGTTACACACGCACAAACTTTCTCACTCATCATTATTCACGATTCATTCAGGACTATCCGTAATCATGGTAGTTTCCACATTGATGTAGAAGTGTCTGCACTTTAACCTCATATTCATTGTATCATTTCAAATCCAAAGTGCTGGAGTACAGAGCCAAAACAACAAAAAATGTGTCACTGTAGATGACACAGTCAACTGGAGTCTCATAAAAACCTTGTTGGCCATTATTTGTCATGTTAATGCTGATTCACCACTGAATGAAAAGACATACTTTGCTTTGGTCACATAAGTGTGTGTGTGTGTGTGACTCTCTCTCTACACTTCTGTGGCTTCAGTCAGGTGATAACTGTTGTTCTTTGATCTGCCAGCCCAAGGCCAGACACAGCAGGTTGGACATGAACAACTTCCCAGTGCCAGGCTGATGACATTACCTTGTCGACCACAATGTGCTGTACGCCTCCAAAATCTGCCCAGGAACAGAGAGTCTTTGTCTGTGTCCCAAATTACACCCTATTCCCTTTAAAGCGCTGGTCAATAGTAGTGCACAATGAAGGGAATAGGGTGTCATTTGGGACGTAGCCAGAGAATGAGCACAGCATAGGCTAGGGGTTATAAATCATCCCTGTTTCCTCTTGAAGTTTGGTCTGTCTGATTAGATCCCCATGCTCGCATGGCACCTTAGTCCTGTTGCTGGGTTTAGGGAAAGCATATCTGCGTGACCTAGCTGGGAAAATGGAGGAGAAAAATGATTTCAGGTGACGTAGTCCAAGTGTGAAGTATTGTATTGGGATCTAATAAATCCTCAACCTTTTTGTCTTAGTCGAGCTTGATTGGCCTGGGTAATCACCTACCCATTGATTGGCCTGGGCAATTACCTACCCATTGATTGGCCTGGGCAATCACCTACCCATTGATTGGCCTGGGTAATCACCTACCTATCTATTGGCCTGGGTAATCACCTACCCATTGATTGGCCTGGGCAAACACCTACCCATTGATTGGCCTGGGCAATCACCTACCCATTGATTAGCCTGGAATCTCCCGAGTGGCGCAGTGGTCTAAGGCACTGCATCGCAGTGCTAGCTGTGCCACTAGAGATCCTGGTTTGAATCCAGGCTCTGTCGTAGCCGGCCGCGACCGGGAGACCCATGGGGCGGCGCACAGTTGTCCAGGTTAGGGGAGGGAATGGCCGGCAGGGATGTTGGTAGAGCATGGCATTTGCAATGCCAGGGTTGTGGGTTTGATTCCAGTATAAAAAAATATATAAAAAAATGGATGCACTCACTAACTGTAAGTCGCTCTGGATAAGAGCGTCTGCTAAATGACTAAAATGTCAAATGTAATCAACTACCCATTGATTGGCCTGGGCAATCACCTACCCATTGATTTGCCTGGGCAATCACCTACCCATTGATTGGCCTGGGTAATCACCTACCTATTTATTGGCCTGGGTAATCACCTACCCATTGATTGGCCTGGGCAATCACCTACCCCTTGATTGGCCTGGGTAATCAACTACGCATTGACTGGCCTGGGTAATCACCTACCCATTGATTGGCCTGGGTAAATCACCTACCCGTTGCAGAGGCCACAGAGAAAACGTTGATACCTTCATAGTTTTAGATAATTCAACATCAAAGAAGAAAGCCACAAGTACTTTGGAAACGTGAACTACTACGATATATCAGATCAAGCGCACTTGAACTTTAGCACGTTCAGTGTTCTTGCTCTTGAGTTTCAGTCATAATGCTGTTATGGTACCGTATACTTACAGACTGAGGGCTGCCTAGTGTTCCTGTTTGATCTAGCCCTGTACGAAGACACTGTGATACTGAGAGATGTGAGATGTTAGACAGTGGCCTTTCTCTTTGGAAGACAGTAAAGTCTGTTCTAGCAGATGTAACAAAATAAATCTTAATAGAAACAATGTCACATTGTGTATCTGTTCTGTGTGTGTGTGTGTATATATGTGTGTTTGTGTGCGTGTGTCCGTTCGTGCGTGTGCATGCATGCTTGGGTGTATAAGAAATCTAGTGGTCGCATGTGTGTATAGTGTGTATGGTTTGTCGCCCCCTCAGGCTCGTGCAGTGGAGGAGATCTTTGTGGGCTATACTCAGCCTGTCACGCCCTGACTCGAGGGACTCGTATATGTTGAGTCAGGGTGTGTATGTTCTATGTTGTATATTTCTATGTTGATGTTCTAGTATGTCTATTTCTATGTTGGCCGGTGTGGTTCCCAATCAGAGGCAGCTGTCGCTCGTTGTCTCTGATTGGGGACCATACTTAGGCAGCCTTTTGGCACTAGTTAGTTGTGGGATCTTGTTCCGTGTTAAGGTATGTTGTGTTGTGCTGCCTTGGACTTCACGTTTCGTTTCATTTGTTGTTTTGTCGCTTGTTTATTCAGTATAAATAAACATGTACGCATATCACGCTGCGCCTTGGTCCGTCCCGTCTGTAAACGAACGTGACAGAAGATCCCACCAAACGAGGACCAAGCAGCGTGTCCAGGAGCAGACAGCCTGGACCTGGGAGGAGATCCTGGACGGTAAGGGATCCTGGACTTGGGAGGAGATGCAGGCCGGGATGGATCGCCGTCCTTGGGAGGAGACAGTGGAGGCGCGGTATAGAGAGGAGCAGCGGCAACGCAGAAGGTGCCGGCCGAGGAAGAAGCCCGAGAGACAGCCCCAATAATTTTTTTGGGGGGGGTTTAAAAGGGTGGTTGGCGGAGCCTAGTGTTAGAGCAGAGCCAACTCCCCGTACTCACGCGAGGAAGCGTGTGCCTGGGCAGGCTCCGTGTTATGCGGAGCTACGTACTGTGTCGCCAGTGTTCCGGCACAGTCCTGTACGTCCTGTGCTAGCACCACGCACGTGTCGTGCGAAGATGGGCATTCAGCCAGGACGGGGTGTGCCGGCTCAATGCTCCTGGTCTCCAGTACGCCTCCTCGGTCCCGCATATCCTGCGCCTGTTCTACGAGCTGTATCGCCAGTGCGCGTGCACAGCCCAGTTCGTCCTGTGCCAGCGCCCCGAATGTGTAGTGCGAAAGTGGCCAGCCAGCCAGGACGGGTTGTGCCAGCTCTCCGCTCCAGACATCCAGTCCGCCTTCGCAGTCTGGTCCGGCCCATTCCTGCTCCTCGCACCAAACCAGTGGTGCGTGTTCCCAGCCCGGCCCGGCCTGTTCCTGCTCCTCGCACCAAGCCAGTGGTGCGCGTCGCCAGCCCGGTTCGGCCTGTTCCTGCTCCTCGCACCAAGACAGTGGTGCGCGTGTCCAGTCCGGCACGGCCCGTGCCTGTCCCACCGGTGCCTGGTCCGGCACCGGTCAGCGGCTCCACTCCGGAGCCAGAGCAGTCCGCTCCACCGGTGCCTGATCCAGCTCCGGTTAGCTGCTCCACTCCGGAGCCAGAGCAATCCGCTCCACCGGGGTTCAGTCCAGCTCCGGTCAGCGGATCCACTCCGGAGCCAGAGAAGTCCGCTCCACCGGTGCCCAGTTCAGCTCCGGTCAGCTGCTCCACTCCGGAGCCAGAGCAATCCGCTCCACCGGGGTCCAGTCCAGCTCCGGTCAGCGGCTCCACTCCGGAGCCAGAGCAGTCCGCTCCACTGGTGCCTGATCCAGCTCCGGTCAGCAGCTCCACTCCGGAGCCAGAGCAGTCCGCTCCACCGGTGCCTGATCCAGCTCCGGTTAGCTGCTCCACTCCGGAGCCAGAGCAGTCCGCTCCACCGGTGCCCAGTTCAGCTCCGGTCAGCTGCTCCACTCCGGAGCCAGAGCAATCCGCTCCACCGGGGTCCAGTCCAGCTCCGGTCAGCGGCTCCACTCCGGAGCCAGAGCAGTCCGCTCCACTGGTGCCTGATCCAGCTCCGGTCAGCGGCTCCACTCCGGAGCCAGAGCAGTCCGCTCCACCAGTGCCTGATCCAGCTCCGGTCAGCGGCTCCACTCCGGAGCCAGAGCAGTTCGATCCACCGTCGTCGGGTCCAGCTCCAGTCAGCGGTTCCAGTCCAGACCCAGACGTCAGCCCCTCTCCAGGTTTGGGGTCTCCTACACCAGGGTCCAGACAGGGCTTGGTACATCGTGGGAGGAAGGAGAGGGGAAGCAGCGCGCCGAGGTCCAGACCAGACCAGGGGTGCAACAGGGAGGTGGAGAGTAAGTGGTGGTCACGCCCGGAGCCGGATCCGCCTCCGAGGCGGAATGCCCACCCGGCCCCTACCCTGTTATGTTTATGTGGCGCGGTCGGAGTCCGCACCTTTGGGGGGGTACTGTCACGCCCTGACTCAAGGGACTCGTATATGTTGAGTCAGGGTGTGTATGTTCTATGTTGTATATTTCTATGTTGATGTTCTAGTATGTCTATTTCTATGTTGGCCGGTGTGGTTCCCAATCAGAGGAGGCTGTCGTTCGTTGTCTCTGATTGGGGACCATACTTAGGCAGCCTTTTGGCACTAGTTAGTTGTGGGATCTTGTTCCGTGTTAAGGTATGTTGTGTTGTGCTGCCTTGGACTTCACGTTTCGTTTCATTTGATGTTTTGTCGCTTGTTTATTCAGTATAAATAAACATGTACGGATATCACGCGGCGCCTTGGTCCGTCCCGTCTGTAAACGATCGTGACACAGCCTTGTCTCAGGGTACTAAGTTGGTGGTCTGTTGATATCCCTCTAGTGGTGTGGGGGCTGTGCTTTGGCAAAGTGGGTGGGGTTATATCCTGCCTAGTTGGCCTTGTCCGGGGGTATCGTCGGACGGGGCCACAGTGTCTCCTGACCTCCCCTGTCTCAGCCTCCAGTATCTATGCTGCAATAGTCTATGTGCCGGGGGGCTACGGTCAGTCAGTTATATCTGGTGTTATTCTCCTGTCTTATCGGGTGTCCTGTGTGAATTTAAGTCTGCACCCTCTAATTTCTCTCTCTCTCTCCCTCTCTCCCTCTCTCACTCCCCTCCCGGAGGACCTGTGTGTGTGTGTGTGTGTGTGTGTGTGTTTGTGTGTGTATAGTCATGGAAACGTATATACAGTGGGGAAAAAAAGTATTTAGTCAGCCACCAATTGTGCAAGTTCTCCCACTTAAAAAGATGAGAGAGGCCTGTAATTCTCATCATAGGTACACGTCAACTATGACAGACAAAATGAGAAAAAAAATTCCAGAAAATCACATTGTAGGATTTTTAATGAATTTATTGGCATATGATGGTGGAAAATAAGTATTTGGTCAATAACAAAAGTTTCTCAATACTTTGTTATATACCCTTTGTTGGCAATGACACAGGTCAAACGTTTTCTGTAAGTCTTCACAAGGTTTTCACACACTGTTGCTGGTATTTTGGCCCATTCCTCCATGCAGATCTCCTCTAGAGCAGTGATGTTTTGGGGCTGTCGCTGGGCAACACAGACTTTCAACTCCCCTCCAAAGATTTTCTATGGGGTTGAGATCTGGAGACTGGCTAGGCCACTCCAGGACCTTGAAATGCTTCTTACGAAGCCACTCCTTCGTTGCCCGGGCGGTGTGTTTGGGATCATTGTCATGCTGAAAGACCCAGCCACGTTTCATCTTCAATGCCCTTGCTGATGGAAGGAGGGTTTCACTCAAAATCTCACGATACATGGCACCATTCATTCTTTCCTTTACACGGATCAGTCGTCCTGGTCCCTTTGCAGAAAAACAGCCCCAAAGCATGATGTTTCCAACCCCACGCTTCACAGTAGGTATGGTGTTCTTTGGATGCAACTCAGCATTCTTTGTCCTCCAAACATGACGAGTTGAGTTTTTACCAAAAAGTTATATTTTGGTTTCATCTGACCATATGACATTCTCCCAATCCTCTTCTGGATCATCCAAATGCACTTCAGACGGGCCTGGACATGTACTGGCTTAAGCAGGGGGGACACGTCTGGCACTGCAGGATTTGAGTCCCTGGCGGCGTAGTGTGTTACTGATGGTAGGCTTTGTTACTTTGGTCCCAGCTCTCTGCAGGTCATTCACTAGGTCCCCCGTGTGGTTCTGGGATTTTTGCTCACCGTTCTTGTGATCATTTTGACCCACGGGGTGAGATCTTGCGTGGAGCCCCAGATCGAGGGAGATTATCAGTGGTCTTGTATGTCTTCCATTTCCTAATAATTGCTCCCACAGTTGATTTCTTCAAACCAAGCTGCTTACCTATTGCAGATTCAGTCTTCCCAGCCTGGTGCAGGTCTACAATTTTGTTTTTGGTGTCCTTTGACAGCTCTTTGGTCTTGGCCATTGTGGAGTTTGGAGTGTGACTGTTTGAGGTTGTGGACAGGTGTCTTTTATACTGATAACAAGTTCAAACAGGTGCCATTAATACAGGTAACGAGTGGAGGACAGAGGAGCCTCTTAAAGAAGAAGTTACAGGTCTGTGAGAGCCAGAAATCTTGCTTGTTTGTAGGTGACCAAATACTTATTTTCCACCATAATTTGCAAATAAATTCATTAAAAATCCTACAATGGGATTTTCTGGATTTTTTTTTCTCAATTTGTCTGTCATAGTTGACGTGTACCTATGATGAAAATTACAGGCCTCTCTCATCTTTTTAAGTGGGAGAACTTGCACAATTGGTGGCTGACTAAATACTTTTTTTCCCCACTGTATGTTGACATGCCCTATGACAGATCCTCTCCTCTGAAGTCTCCTCTAGCAGTGGGGTTGGGTTCCTTGGAGCCACCTGCAGAGTCTTGCCCTGGAACAATACACCCCATCATCCATATCTGTCAATCCCCTAACGCTGTTCTGAGGCCTGTGTGTTTGAAGTCTATATCGTGGCTGGAGAGCCCTGACTAGGGCTGCGTCACAAATGACACCCTATTCCCTACATAGTCACTATGTCCTCATGGGCCCTGGTCAAAAGTAGTGGACTATATAGGGAATAGGGTGCCATTTTCGACGTAGACAAACACATCCTCCAGACAGCCACATTTATCTCTCTCAGTCAGATAGGAGAGCCACTGATAACCTGGGCGGATGAGATAATACATTAACCATAAAAACACGGTACGGTTCAGCTAGAACCTGCTGTTGGGATCTGGCCCAGCACCTGTTTGGAAGGCCTCCAGCTCGTGCTGTTGCCTTTTCATGTTGTTCTTGTTGTTCGTGTTGCTCTTGTTGTTCGTGTTGTTCATGTTGTTCATGTTGTTCATGTTTTTCGTGTTGTTCCTGTTGTTTGTGTTGTTTGTGTTGTTTGTGTTGTTTGTGTTGTTCTTGTTGTTTGTGTTCTTGTTGTTTGTGTTGTTCTTGTTGTTCATGTTGTTCCTGTTGTTCCTGTTGTTTGTGTTTTTCTTGTTGTTTGTGTTGTTCTTGTTGTTCATGTTGTTTGTGTTGTTCCTGTTGTTTGTGTTGTTTGTGTTGTTTGTGTTGTTTGTGTTGTTCATGTTGTTTGTGTTGGTCTTGTTGTTTGTGGCTTTAGTGTGTGCTGCTGTCAGAAAAGCCATGCCTGTGTGGTTCTATGTTCTCATGGTAACAACCCAATGTTGCCCAGAGGAGCAACGGTGGTGACTGTAAGAGAACCTGAGGAATCAGTGAGGATTGTATGTTCACAGTGTAGGGGGAAGTTGCCCATAGACCTGGTCTTAGGTCAGTTTTGTATTTAGGCTACCTGTCAAACACAATAGTATTACAGTGTTTGAAGCATCAGCATGTGTATGTTAAGACAATTCTTGGAAATGCATCCCCTGTAAGAAATGTACTCTATAAATATAATTTGACTGAAAACAATCCTATCAGCATAACTTGCCATTGTGGTTCCGTAAAGACTACAAATCAGGGTTACAACAGAGGAACAAACAGCCTCCATCCCCCATAATCCCTGTGGTCATTGTAACCCTGTTGTGCCGTCTCACTTTAAATCCTTCAGTAGTGTGGAGTGCCAAGCCAGAAAACCCTGCCTCTTCTCTGAGGCCTGTGTTATAGTTTCCCAGAACATAGAGCTTTCACCACATACTAGGAGGAGGAGGATGAGGAGGAGGACGAAGAAGATATTCAAGAAACTAGCAGCGGGAGCTAGCTGAGGTCATGTTAACGGAAAGGCTCGGATAAGGGAGGATTGATCAAGATTAAAGTTAGAGGATGAGGGTTTTGGCAGTATATCTCCTCTTTTCCAAGGGTTCTGATGGACACATCCAGGACACTGGACACTGTTTCAGCTCCCAACGGCTGGATAACCATGTGGTTGTGTGACGGTCAGCTCAGGGCCCAGAACGGATCACGCCGCGCCCAACCTGGGTAGGCAGAAACTTCCGGGGTGGAGGCTGTGTCGTCTCACCACAGCACAGCTCAAGGTCTCCCGCTCTGCAAGCAACATGACTTTGTGGCAGAAAAGTTGTGTCAAAGTTGTACTGGGGATCTCAAGGTCTTTGGTGCACTGATACTGCCAATGCGTAGACGGCTGCGGCTGGGAGACGGATGCTCTTGTTTAGAGTTCTCCTGTGGAAAAGAGACAGAGGAGGTAGGAAATGAAGAAAGACAGAAAGAACGAAAGACAGAAAGACAAATGACAACAAATAGACCAGAAGAAATAAACGAAAGGAGTAAATAATTATGAAAGAGAGTGTGTATGATCGGGTTCGTAAAAACATCTGATGATCTAAACCACGGTTACAAAGATCCTGGGAGATGGCAGGCAGGAAGGAAGCGTTATCTGTGGGATGTTATTGAGTGGTGATGCACCCGGGTCATTAGGGATCAGCCAGGGAAGGAACTACGTCTCCTCCTCCTGCTCCTCCTCCTCAGTTACCGTGGTGACAGTATCTAGGCCCTACTAATCCACTGACACACTGAACTGATTCCTATCTCCTCCCGGCTCTGTATTCAATTAGCCGTGCCTGGTTGTTAGGAGATAACCCACGATATCAAGGCCCCAATAAAACAATAGAGGTAGAGTGGAGAGGCTGTGTGTTGAGTTGTGTAGGAGTCAAGGTGACTGATGAAGGATAAGAGGAGAACCGGTGAGGATACAACATAATTGACTGGTGAATAGGGTTTGTTAAAGTGCTAGGGACACTGCTACATGGTGTTGTGCTTGATAGAGCACTGTAGTACAGACATAGTGCAGCAAACGACGCTCCACTGCCAACAAACTAATGCACTTCATGAACCATCAATTTGTTCGAAGGAATCACATTGCAAGGAATGTTATGCTGTCTTTACGTGTTTGTAGTAATACTGAAGGAAATCCTACTGAGGGAAATAATTACTCTCCTGTTGCTCTACGGCTCTTATGACTTTTGACAATTACAGCTAGCGTCATCCGTCGTTCATCGCTCCCTAATTGTGTTTACCAGCCCGTCTGAGGTTGTTTGTTCGCAGGCGTGATTGTCATCTCTCGCTGATACGCTGACACGTGCTCTCGCTCGCGCTCCGAATTCCCCAAAGAGCCGTATCCTCTTGTCACAAATACAAATACCAGCTGGTGGGTTGACTACTGAGCTCAGGAGCCTGAATATAACTTATTGCAAAGTGCCCTTTCACGAGCACAAGCCAAACACATTAGACATATTCAACAGCAAGGTCAATATATACACTACAACTCCCATTTCATCCCTTTTTCCACAACCGCTCCATAAAGTAAATGGAATTGGCGTTTAAGGGACTTTTAAGTGTTTTTTCTGGCCCCAGATGCGTCACTGTTTAAATACAGTTTTCAGGGGCCACAGTTTTCAGGGGCCCCTCGTGGGTCCACATAGTGGTGGGCGGTCCCTCTACCCTACATATATCTCTGCGGAGGTGGAATAAATAAAACTTTTCTCTGAGAAGGTCTCCCCGAAGAGACCACCCCGCCTCTCTCTCGTAAACGTCTAGGAATGTACAGGCTTGTCAGGGTGGGAGCGAGTAACGCGCAAAGGAACCTTCCAGACCATGTTGTTGCCATTCACAGACCATGTTGTTGCCATTCAGAGCCCCGGCCAGCGCAGATGGTGGCCTTGGTTGAGATTGATGGTTAGAGGATGGAGGTTGGAGTCACCTTCACCCCATCAGCCGCCAGGCCTTTCCTGGATGTCTCCAGTGGGGTGACTCGTCTCTCTCTCTCTCTCTCTCTCTCTCTCTCTCTCTCTCTCTCTCGCTCTCTCTCTCTGATTGGTTGCGGATGATGTTATCAGCTAGTGGTGTGTGCTGCTTTGAAGAGTCCCTCATCCTGGGCGGGTGACGAAGACTGCCGGGACTGTGTGTGTCTCAGTCTGAGGTGTGGATGCCCCAGTACCTGTGCGTTAAATATGTACAGAGCTCAATGGATCTCCTTTATCTCTCTGTAACCAAGTCAAACCCACTGAATTGTACTATAGACATACAACTTGGGTGAAAGTTGAGTCTTAGAGGACTGCAGCTGCTAATGCCTGAATATGCTCCATTGAAAACTCCTTTGAGTGTTGAATGGATTGAAAACCAAAAGGGCAGAACGGCAGCCTGTCCTCCAACAGAGGACGGATGGTCAAATATTTCCTACAGACAGAGGGGTATTTGCTGTGGGGGGTGAGTTAGAGATAAGGACATTGTTTACTAGGAGGGCTTTACTCAAGGCCACATACCTGGTGTGTTTGTTGAAGGGTGAACATTATTTATTTGACCCCTGTGGGGTCGCTCTCTGGGTGTGGGAACCAGCACCAGTAGTAAAGCATTAGCGGTGTTATGAGCTAAACCACTTCCCATCAAGCCTGTTGAAGAGATAGTTCACCCTAATTACACAATGACATATTGGTTAACAACCACTAACAAAACCAAAGTACGGATCACTGTCTTACAGGGTAAGGAAACCAATAAGTTATTTTAGTAATTTGGGTGAATTACCCCTTTAAGTTTAGAACGTGCACAAGATTTATTTGAATTTTTATTAGGATTCCCATTAGCTGACGCCATGACATCAGATAACCTTCCTGGGAGAGATGAGATATGTTGCAGTGACGTTACCAGTATGGCAGGGAAAGGCGTGAAAGTGTAATGCCTTGTCAATATGACATCGATGTTCGACCTCACTGGGGCCTAGCCTGCCTACTATGAGGTATCTGTTTATAATGGCTGCAGCAGTAAACTATTCAGCTGTGTATGGTAGCTCCATATAGGGGAGTGAGTGCAGTGGGACCTGGTCCTTTTCCCAGCAGTGACGCCTTGTTTATGTGCTGACTAATGGTGGAGTCTGGGGGGCGTTATCTGTGTGTAACTGGGGGTCTAAATAAGTGCAGTCTGGGGGGTGTTATCTGTGTGTAACTGGGGGTCTAAATAAGTGCAGTCTGGGGGGTGTTAGCTGTGTGTAACTGGGGGTCTAAATAAGTGCAGTCTGGGGGTGTTATCTGTGTGTAACTGGGGGTCTAAATAAGTGCAGTCTGGGGGTGTTAGCTGTGTGTAACTGGGGTCTAGATCAGGTCAGTCTGGGGGTGTTAGCTGTGTGTAACTGGGGTCTAGATCAGGTCAGTCTGGGGGTGTTATCTGTGTGTAATTGGGGTCTAGATCAGGTCAGTCTGGGGGTGTTATCTGTGTGTAACTGAGGTCTAGATCAGGTCAGTCTGGGGGTGTTATCTGTGTGTAACTGGGGGTCTAGATCAGGTCAGATTAGGTCTATCTATCTATCTATCTATCTATCTATCTATCTATCTATCTATCTATCTATCTATCTATCTATCTATCTATCTATCTATCTATCTATCTATCTATCTATCTATCTATCTATCTATCTATCTATCTATCTATCTATCTATCTATCTATCTATCTATCTATCTATCTATCTATCTATCTATCTATCTATCTATCTATCTATCTATCTATCTATCTATCTATCTAATCTATCTATCTATCTATCTATCTATCTATCTAGCTCTCTCTCTCTCTCTCTTTCTATCCCTCTCTCTCTCCTGCCCTCTCTCTCTCTTTTCCTCCCCTCTCCCTCTCTGCCACCCTCGCTCTCACTTATTCCCCCGCCCCCCCTCTCTCTCTCTTTTGGAAAATCCTCTCTGTATTACGGGGGTAAGATGAGGTTTGTGGTGACAGGGGCATTCCCCCGCGGCAGCAAAACATCACTTTCTCCCCAATGGGGGAAGAATGACTGACAGGGACCACAGAAACCAGCGGAGCGGGTTTAAGATTTCAGGGCTGTATAGATTTAAAACCTTTATTCCAGAGGACTGTATCATTTACAAAGCATTCCCCGGGATTGCATTTTTTTATCGGTCAAAATGACTCATAACTTGGGCCAGCGAGGGAATTTAACGTCAATGGTCGTCGTTTGGTGATTTTGTCTCGTTTTCTGAGAGAAAAATGTCTGAAGGGGCTTTGCGGAGGCTTTACGACGTGGAATGTTTTTTAGGTTTGGTGATAATTAGTGGTTGGTGGCTCTTCTCTGAAAATCATCATGCTCTTAAAATATATGTTTTTAAACCCCTTAAAAGCAGCTCCAATTTATATCTGATGAATGATTTTGGAGCGGCCAAAGTACATATGTTCAAAAACCCTTCGAAACCCTTGGGCTCATCATCCAGTGGAGAGGTCGTAGTGACCTCAGAGGATGATGGATGGAAGAGAGGAGAGACAGAAACAGAGGGAAAGAGACAGAGTTAGAGATTGGAGAATACAGAATACAAATGAATAAAGAGTGAATTACACTGTTAAAAGAAAGATGGTGGAAGGGAATGCTGGGCGATTTGGCTTCACCTTTGACCTTTTTAAATATGTTGGCTGGAGTTTTACTGTTATCTATTGCCAGGGACGGAGAATTGTGACATAGGGCAAGTGGGACTCTGGAAGAGTTTATCCAAGGTGTTTGTGTTTCCAAACACTTTCTACAGTGTAGAAACGAACATGCACCGTAGACAAAGGTTTCCCCCTTTTCTCATAGCTGAGAAAGACATCCCCTATCAATCAATCCCTTCCCTACCAATACAACCTTATTCCACTGCTATTTTCATTAAACCACCCTACATTTACACCCATGTCATTCCTGTCAATCTAGCTAGCGAGTAAAGGCGTCACTCCTTGCTAGGGTACCTCTCCTTTATAGCCAGTTATAGCCCGTCGTTATAGCTCGTCGTCATGACTGTGTTTTTCCCTACTCTCCAGCTTGTCAACTGCATGATGCCTCTCTTTGCAGATTGTGACCGGCACACACGCCATGGCTATTAGGATTAACTGCCGTGTAGCGAGTCACTGGTCACAGCAGAACCCAGTCACAGTCCTATTTCCACCCACGTTAGCAAAGCCACAGAAACACACTGGTAGCATTCAGACAGACAGTGAGTTCCATGGGCCCTGGTCAAAGGTAGTGCACTATATAAGGAATAGGGTGCCATTTGGGATGCAGACACAGACTCAGCCTAACTGATTGAAGATAGAAATCCCTGTCGCTAGGAGAGTATTAACCAAGTCCAGAAGCTAGAGTGTGAGCCAGTCAATATACGGTGTACATCACATCTACCAAATAACCCTGACAGCAGTTAGAGAGTTCAGGGTGAGTGTTAGTGAGAATCCTCCTTTGAAATAAATTATATCTCATTCTACACCGTAATACCCTGACTCCATGTGCCACATATTGAGATGCTAAATCAGAAACCCATACTAGTAGATCTTCCCTCTTCCTGTTCGTTGCCCCCTTTTGTTACGCCCTTAAGAAACCAAGTCCCTGGAAAATCTATTTCTCCCAGGCAGACCACGGCTACGTCCCAAATGGCACCCTGTTCCCTATGTAGTGCACTACTTTTGATGAGGGGCCCATAGGGCTCTGGTCAAAAGTAGTGCACTGTGTAGGGAATAGGGTGCCATATGGAATACAGACAGGGCAGGCAGGATGAACCCTGCTTTTCTATCACATTATGTCACTGACGACGACGCAACACCTGATTCTCTCATCATGGCTCCCAGACTGCAGACCAGACTGCCCTCCCTCCTCCCATCTCCCTCCTCCCATCTCCCTCCTCCCATCTCCCTCCTCCTCCCTCCATACTCCGTCAGGACACACGTCGTGCAGCCTGGCTTTGAGATCACTAGTCTGGGGAAAGACAAGGAAAGGGAGAGAGAGGAGGAGAGGGAGTAGGAAGAAGAGGAGGAGGAGTAGAGGGAGTAGGAAGAAGAGGAGGAGGTGGAGAGGGAGTAGGAAGAAGAGGAGGCGGAGAGGGAGTAGGAAGAAGAGGAGGAGGCAGAGAGGGAGTAGGAAGAAGAGGAGGAGGCGGAGAGGGAGTAGGAAGTCTGGGGGTGTTATCTGTGTGTAACTGGGGGTCTAGATCAGGTCAGATCAGGTCTATCTATCTATATACACTGCTCAAAAAAATAAAGGGAACACTAAAATAACACATCCTAGATCTGAATGAATGAAATAATCTTATTAAATACTTTTTTCTTTACATAGTTGAATGTGCTGACAACAAAATCACACAAAAATAATCAATGGAAATCAAGTTTATCAACCCATGGAGGTCTGGATTTGGAGTCACCCTCAAAATTAAAGTGGAAAACCACACTACAGGCTGATCCAACTTTGATGGATGTCCTTAAAACAAGTCAAAATGAGGCTCAGTAGTGTGTGTGGCCTCCACGTGCCTGTATGACCTCCCTACAACGCCTGGGCATGCTCCTGATGAGGTGGCGGATGGTCTCCCGAGGGATCTCCTCCCAGACCTGGACTAAAGCATCCGCCAACTCCTGGACAGTCTGTGGTGCAACGTGGCGTTGGTGGATGGAGCGAGACAGATGTGCTCATTTGGATTCAGGTCTGGGGAACGGGCGGGCCAGTCCATAGCATCAATGCCTTCCTCTTGCAGGAACTGCTGACACACTCCAGCCACATGAGGTCTAGCATTGTCTTGCATTAGGAGGAACCCAGGGCCAACCGCACCAGCATATGGTCTCACAAGGGGTCTGAGGATCTCATCTCGGTACCTAATGGCAGTCAGGCTACCTCTGGCGAGCACATGGAGGGCTGTGCGGCCCCCCAAAGAAATGCCACCCCACACCATGACTGACCCACCGCCAAACCGGTCATGCTGGAGGATGTTGCAGGCAGCAGAACGTTCTCCACGGCGTCTCCAGACTCTGTCACGTCTGTCACGTGCTCAGTGTGAACCTGCTTTCATCTGTGAAGAGCACAGGGCGCCAGTGGCGAATTTGCCAATCTTGGTGTTCTCTAGCAAATGCCAAACGTCCTGCACGGTGTTGGGCTGTAAGCACTACCGCCACCTGTGGACGTCGGGCCCTCATACCACCCTCATGGAGTCTGTTTCTGACCGTTTGAGCATTTGTAGCCTGCTGGAGGTCATTTTGCAGGGCTCTGGCAGTGCTCCTCCTGCTCCTCCTTGCACAAAGGCGGAGGTAGCAGTCCTGCTGCTGGGTTGTTGCCCTCCTACGGCCTCCTCCACGTCTCCTGATGTACTGGCCTGTCTCCTGGTAGCGCCTCCATGCTCTGGACACTACGCTGACAGCACAGCAAACTTTCTTGCCACTGCTCGCATTGATGTGCCATCCTGGATAAGCTACACTACCTGAGCCACTTGTGTGGGTTGTAGACTCCGTCTCATGCTACCACTAGAGTGAAAGCACCGCCAGCATTCAAAAGTGACCAAAACATCAGCCAGGAAGCATTGGAACTGAGAAGTGGTCTGTGGTCACCACCTGCAAAACCAGTCCTTGCTAATTGCCTATAATTTCCACCTGTTGTCTATTCCATTTGCACAACAGCATGTGAAATGTATTGTCAATCAGTGTTGCTTCCTAAGTGGACAGTTTGATTTCACAGAAGTGTGATTGACTTGGAGTTACATTGTGTTGTTTAAGTGTTCCCTTTATTTTTTTGAGCAGTGTATCTATCTATCTATCTATCTATCTATCTATCTATCTATCTATCTATCTATCTATCTATCTATCTATCTATCTATCTATCTATCTATCTATCTATCTATCTATCTATCTATCTATCTATCTATCTATCTATCTATCTATCTATCTATCTATCTATCTATCTATCTATCTATCCCTCCCCCCCTCTCTCTCTCTCTCTCTCTCTCTCTCTCTCTCTCTCTCCCTCCCGCCAACTTCTCCCTCTTCTCGCTCTCGCTCTCGCTCTCGCTCTCGCTCTCGCTCTCGCTCTCGCTCTCTCTCTCTCTCTCTCTCTCTCTCTCTCTCTCTCTCTCTCTCTCTCTCTCTCTCTCTCTCTCTCTCTCTCTCTCTATTTCTCTCGCTCTCTACAGACCTAATGTGAATACGAGGTGCCCCCCCAGGTCCCATACATTACATTGCCCCTCACCTGCTAGTCAGGTGCAGTCACAACTCCTCAATAACTTTTCCCCCTGATGCCACACACACACACCCTGACATTTACACTGTCGCTCCACCAATGTCTCTTCTTTTCTGTGCTGGAGACTCCTTGAGGATTTGGCTGGTGGTCTGGATTTATTAGTGGATTTATGAGGCAGCATTGGGCAGATGGATAATAAGTCCCTGGGCAGAATGGTGGTATTAGTTACAGAGGCAGAATGGTGGTATCATCTATAGAGGCAGAATGGTAGTATTAGTTATAGAGGCAGAATGGTAGTATCATCTATAGAGGCGGAATGGTGGTATCATCTATAGAGGCATAATGGTGGTGTTAGTTATAGATGCAGAATGATAGTATCTATAGAGGCAGAATGATAGTATCATCTATAAAGGCGGAACGGTAGTATTAGTTATAGAGGCAGAATGGTTGTATCATCTATAGCAGCAGAATTGTAGTATCGGTTATAGAGGCAGAATGCTCAGTTGGTAGAGCATGGCGTTTGCAACGCCAGGGTTGTGGGTTCGATTCCCACGGGGGGCCAGAATGAAAAAATAATTGTAAAAAAATTATGTATGCACTCACTCTCCAAATCCTGGATAAGAGCGTCTGCTAAATTACGTAAATGTAAATGTAAAATAACAGTGCCAAACAGGCTGCCTAAGTATGGTCCCCAATCAGAGACAACAAGCTACAGCTGCCTCTGATTGGGAACCACCCTGGCCAACATAGATATACATGAACTAGAACACAAACCTAGAAAACTAAGAAAATCCACACCCTGGCTCAACATTTAATAGTCCCCAGAGCCAGGGCGTGACAGTACCCCCCCAAAGGCGCGGACTGCGACCGCGCCAACCAAACACAAGAGGGTAGGGGCCGGGTGGGCATTCTGCCTCGGCGGCGGATCCGGCTCCGGGCGTGACCACCCCTCTATCTCTACCCCCCCGTAGCGTCCCTGGTCTGGACCGGCCCCGCTGGCCGGAGCTGGACTGAACACCGGTGGAGCGGATTGCTCTGGCTCCGGCGTGGAGCAGCTGACCGGTGCCGGACCAGGCACCGGTGGAACAGGCACGGACCGTGCCGGACTGACGACGCGCACCACTGGCTTGGTGCGGGGAGCAGGAACGGGCCGGACTGGGCTGACGACGCGCACCATTGGCTTGGTGCGGGGAGCAGGAACGGGCCGGACCGGGCTGACGACGCGCACCATTGGCTTGGTGCGGGGAGCAGGAATGGGCCGGACCGGGCTGACGACGCGCACCATTGGCTTGGTGCGGGGAGCAGGAACGGGCCGTACCGGGCTGACGACGCGCACCACTGGCTTGGTGCGGGGAGCAGGAACGGGCCGGACCGGGCTGACGACGCGCACCACTGGCTTGGTGCGGGGAGCAGGAACGGACCGGACCGGGCTGACGACGCGCACCATTGGCTTGGTGCGGGGAGTAGGAACAGACCGGACCGGGCTGGCGACGCGCACCATTGGCTTGGTGCGGGGAGCAGGAACAGGCCGGACCGGGCTGACGACGCGCACCACTGGCTTGGTGCGGGGAGCAGGAACAGGCCGGACAGGGCTGGCGACGCGCACCACAGGCTTAGTGCGGGGAGCAGGAACGGGCCTGACCGTACTGGGAACACACACCACTGGCCTTGTGCGGGAATCAGGAACGGGCCGGACCGGACTGGTGACACACACCACTTGCTTGGTGCGAGGAGCGGGACTGGGTTTCCTCATAAACCTCCGCTCCCTCTGCTGCCTACTCAGTTCCTCTCGCCGTGCCTCCACACTATCCTTCTCCCTCGTGACCAGTGGGCCCCGTAACCTGGCGGCCTCCTCTGCCAACCTGCTGAACCGCTCTATCGCGGCCTCCCGCTGCCTTGTCGTCCACGGCGTGAGCCCCCCCCTAAAATTGTTTGGGGCTTGTCTCTCCCCCGTGCTCATGGCCTCCATCCCTCTTGCCAGACTCTCACTCATCTCCTCCCAGGTCCATCCTCTCTCCTCGTCACGCTGCTTGATCCAGTCGAGGTGGGATCTTCTGTCACGATCGTCGTTAGATGAAGCGGACCAAGGCGCAGCGTGATATGCGTACATTCTTTATTGCAGTACAAAACACGAACCAAAACAACAAAACAAACGATACGTGAAGTCGTTGAACACAAACCTTCCGGAAATAAGATCCCACAAAATAACAGTGCCAAACAGGCTGCCTAAGTATGGTCCCCAATCAGAGACAACAAGCTACAGCTGCCTCTGATTGGGAACCACCCTGGCCAACATAGATATACATGAACTAGAACACAAACCTAGAAAACTAAACAATAGAAAATCCACACCCTGGCTCAACATTTAATAGTCCCCAGAGCCAGGGCGTGACAGGTGGTATTAGTTATAGAGGCAGAATGGTAGTATTAGTTATAGAGGCAGAATGGTAGTATCATATATAGAGGCAGAATGGTAGTATTAGTTATAGAGACAGAATGGTAGTATCATTTATAGAGGCAGAATGGTTGTATTAGTTATAGAGGCAGAATGGTGGTATCATCTATAGAGGCGGAATGGTAGTATTAGTTAGAGAGACAGAATGGTAGTATCATTTATAGAGGCAGAATGGTTGTATTAGTTATAGAGGCAGAATGGTGGTATCATCTATAGAGGCGGAATGGTAGTATTAGTTATAGAGGCAGAATGGTAGTATTAGTTATAGAGGCAGAATGGTAGTATCGGTTATAGAGGCAGAATGGTGGTATCAGTTATAGAGGCAGAATGGTATCATTAGTTATAGAGGCTGAATGGTTGTATCATCTATAGAGGCGCAATGGTGGTATTAGTTATAGAGGCAGAATGGTGGTATCATTTATAGAGGCGGAATGGTAGTATTAGTTATAGAGGCAGAATGGTAGTATTAGTTATAGAGGCAGATTGGTAGTATCAGTTATAGAGGCAGAATGGTAGTATTAGTTATAGAGGCTGAATGGTGTATCATCTATAGAGGCAGAATGGTAGTATCAGCTTTAACGATGTGGTGACGGTGGTGGCCAGATTACCAGATATATACACCAGGGGGATACTGGGGAGATTTCTGTTGACCTGTCAGAGCAGACGATATGGGCACTCAATCATTCCACACACACATATGCATGCATGCATACAGACACACACATACAGTGCATTAAGAAAGTATTCATACCCCTTGACTTAGTCCACATTTTGTTGTGGTACAGCCTGAATTCAAAATTGATAAAATATTATTTTTTTCACCGATCTACACACAATACCCATTAATGACAAATAGTTTTTAGAAATGTTTGCAAATGTATTGAAAATTAAATACAGAAATATCTAATTTACATAATTATTCACACCTCTGAGTCAATACATGTTACAATCACCTGTGGCAATGATTACAGCAGTGAGTCTTCCTGGGTAAGTCTCTAAGAGCTTTGCACACCTGGATTGTACAATATTTGCACATTATTCCTTTGAAAATGATTTTAGCTCTGTCAAGTTGGTTGTTGACAGCCATTTTCAAGTCTTGCCATAGAATTTCAAACCGATTTAAATGGAAATTCAAAAGACACTCGCACATCTGAGCTATCTTTGTTGCAGGTGCATGGTAACAGTTGAATAACATGAGAAAAAAGAAGAAACCCGCACTGCTCTTGCTAGTATCACTGCTCTTGATAGTATCACTGCTCTTGATAGTATCACTGCTCTTGATAGTATCACTGCTCTTTACTAAGCTTTATATATCGGCTTCAAGGCCTTAGTCAGAGCTGTTGTTGATCCATCCTCAGTTTCTTTCCTATCACAGCCATTAAACTCTGTAACTGTTTTAAAGTCACCATTGGCCTCATGGTGAAATCCCTGAGCGGTTTCCTTCCTCTCCGGCAACTAAGTTAGGATGGACGGCTGTATCTTTGTAGTGACTGGGTGTATTGATACACCATCCAAAGTGTAATTAATAACTTCACCATGCTTAAAGGGATATTCAATGTCTGCTTTTTTTTATTTGTACCCATCTGCCATTAGGTACCCTTCTTTGCAAGGCATTGGAAAACCTCCCTGGTCTTTGTGGTTGAATCTGTGTTTGAAATTCACTGCTTGACTTAGGGACCTTACAGCTAATTCTATGTGTGGGGCACAAAGATGAGGTAGTCATAAAAAAATCATGTTAAACACTATTATTGCACAAAGAGTGAGTCCATGCAACTTATTATGTGACTTGTTAAGCAAATGTTTACTCCTGAATTTATTTAGGCTTGCCATAACAAAGGGGTTGAATACTTATTGACTCAAGACATTTCAACTTTTCAGTTTTTATTAATTTGTAAAAATGTCTAAAAACATAATTCTACTTTGACATTATGGGGTATTATGTATAGGCCAGTGAGAAAAAAATCTCAATTTAATCCATTTTAAATTCAAGCTGTAACACAACAAAATGTGGAAAAGTCAAGGGGTGTGAATACTTTCTGAAGGCATTGTACACAGATATACACATGAATACACACACACACACACACACACACACACACACACTCACACTACACACACACACACACACACACACACACACACACACACACACACACACACACACACACACACACACACACACACACACACACACACACACACACAGAGTCACCTACAAGCGGAAGGTGGGATGGAGGGAGGGAGGCAGGGAGGCAGTGAGGCAAAGGGTAATATCTAGGCCTTGATGCTATCAGGCTGTCAGTAGTCCCATGTTGCAGGAAGAGGCGGATGTGCCTGACTTTATTGGTTACACTTTTCTCTCTGTGTGTTTCTAAAGCCGGTGAGGCTTTGCCCTGTTACAGTGACAACCATTCTCATTTCATTTTCTTTTCCTCCTATCTGTTTGAAAAGGCCTTGTTACTATGGCGATACAGTATGCAGAAAGCTCAGCTGTAATGGTTGGGCTAATAATGCAGTAATGCACTGTGCTTGGAACGTCTGCTCAAGCATCCACACTCCAAGTCTTGTCTGAAATGGGGTTCATTCATCCCCCAAGGTCTAATGTTTGTAAGGACTTTTAGCCGTTCGATGTTACAGTATATGGCTGCAGCCACTGAAGCAAAGTTATTAATTTAATGTGTGTGTGTGTGTGGCAAGTGGACGATTGTGAGAGTATTTTCAGCGCCGGGACATGAACATGCGTCGTCTCACAGCCGCATTAAACCGGCCTGCATTTGTGATTAACTGGGCAATTTCAGGAATTACATATTCACTGTCGTCAGATTTCAAAGTGTTCTCTCGTTCTCCATCTCTCTCTCTCTCTCTCTCTCTCTCTCTCTCTCTCTGCTCTGGCGAGCCCTTTGAAAGCAGCACACAGCGGCGTTCCAGTCTATCAGCCAGTGTGTCTGAAACAGTATGGGCTAGCCTCGCCTATCCTTCATCATCACAGTGACACCAGCACACCATTCATGTCCCATAAGGCCTTTACTATAGTATCCATTCTGCTAGATCTTTAGCTTCTAGGTTTGTATGGGAGAGGAGGACACTTCTTCTTTCACCAGCTAGGCAGGCGATCGATCCTGGCTGCTGGCAGTGCAATGCATTCTAAGAGTTTTGAGAGAGATTGCTTAGCCGGGTCTCTGTTGACTCTCCAAATGTCTTGTGGAGTTTTAAGCTAAAGAGGAAAAAACTAAATCAATCTGTAGCAGCCTAGCAGGGCAGCGTTAGCAATCTGTAGCAGCCTAGCAGGGCAGCGTTAGCAATCTGTAGCAGCCTAGCAGGGCAGCGTTAGCAATCTGTAGCAGCCTAGCAGGGCAGCGTTAGCAATCTGTAACAGCCTAGCAGGGCAGCGTTAGCAATCTGTAGCAGCCTAGCAGGGCAGCGTTAGTCAGCAGGAATTGCCCAGAGAAGCTCTGGATAGGCTGCAGACTCTTGACTGGACAATGGAACGGGCAAGGTGCAGCAGGAACCTGCAAACCGGAATAAACTGGTCACAGGATTTTTGGGTAAATCTGATTGAAGTCTGGGGATGGGGAGGCATGCGGTCATGCTTCCTCCCTGGGCTAATCGGGCGGTGAAGAAAGCAGCATGTCTGGGAGATTGTCTTTGATCACTCCAGACATAGACACTGATGAAGTCTGGCCAACTGTTCAGCTACATAATCAGCATTAAAATACACTGGACTTCTTGTAATATGCGTTCGTGCGCACATCAAACGATTCCCGTAAAACTTTGATCAAAACCTCACATTTATGTTTTATTTATGTATTTACCCCCCCCCCCCCACACACACACACACACCAACAAACACGCACACACACACACACAAAAATGAATTAAGAGTTTGTATGTGAGTGCATTCCGCAAGGGTCACGACTCCTAATTGCATGTTTCCTTCCACCGAGTCCAAAAACCGTTCCCTTTAACTGCACAGAGTCACAGTGTTAGAGAGGGAACTTCTCCCCAGCTCTAAGCAAGGGCAAAGAGGGTCAGAGGAGCCCTGGAGCCGTGTAGAGAGGTATTTCAATGCACTCAATACTCCGCCTCCACCACACAGTGCAGCCTTTCTTCAGTATTTTTAGACCTGCTACTACAATGGGCTGCCTTTTTATTGGTCTACTGAGTTGACCGTGGGTCTAGACACAGGGCAAACAGTGGAAAAATGGTCAGTGTCTCGAGTCAGACACATCCCTCTCTATCACTCTAACGCTCCACCTCTGTGTAAAGGAGAGGAGGAGAGAAGCACTCCCCCTCTCCAGCCTTCTTCAACCCTTGAGGAGGAGGGTTGGTTACAAGGCTGTCAATCAAGACAGACATACCCTGCAGTTACTTGTCTCTACCTTTGACCTCCTATGGTCGACTAAGCCTTGTGATCAAGTCCATTAGGGCCAAGTCATAAATAACAGCATTAGCCCATTGGACTGGCCTTGTAACCCGATCAGTCCTCCCCTTCCCTGGGTGTGTCAGCAGTCGGTTCTCCCTGGAGGAGTTAATAGGCCTCTCTGAACAGGGGGAAAAGTACCTGAAGCTGTTGACGCTCTCTTAAAGAGCGCTTTTAAAAGTGCCGTGATGAAGGCTCCCAAGATTTAAAAAGCTGATAAAGGCAGATCTTAAGAAAAGCCTTCGACGTCTCTTTTTCCCAACCTGCCAAGTGAATGCTAAGGAGGAATGAAAAAAAAGGGTATATTTTTTTCTCTCTCTCTTGTTTCATAATCTTGACAAGCGCTTTCTTCAGAGTGCACTCGCTCGTCCTATCTACAAAGCTGGTTCCCTCTCACGGAGAGATCTTTTAGTGCATTGATGTTGCGAGGCCACGGGTTTTGGCTTCGCAGGCGACTGAGTCTAAGTGTCCTGGAGCTAAAAAAGATTGTGTTTTGTCAAGTCACTGACAAACAATGGGAGCAGCAGGAGAACACACCGGCCAAAACTTCTGTGAGTTGAAAGTCCAGGCTGTTCCTTGCTTGAACCATGAAAGTCAAGACTAAAGTCCAAAATAGCCATGTTTGTTTTGCCATGAAGTCCACTCTGTTCGCTCATGAAAAAACATGTTTCCGTTTTCCACCATTCCTTTCCTTTCCTTTTCCCAGAAGCCTCTATTCTAACTAGAATGTGCTTGTCACACAGAGTCAGATGACTTTCCCCTGTTTGGTCGTGTGCTCCGTTCTCTCTGTCTCTCGTCCTTTAACATTGTTTGTGTAGCTGCACGAGGTGAAAGAGCGGAAGGCTGCGGCATGCCACCGTGTCTTGAGTGCGTGCCAGCGATGGCCCCTAACTCTGGTACAGTCAGGGAGAGAGAGAAACACAGGTTAACTGTGGTACAGACAGGGAGAGAGAGAAACACAGGCAGGAAAGCTGACTAGGAAGTCCGGAACAGGGAGGTGGAAGGGGGAGGGAAAGAGTGGGGAGGGAGGGTTTGTAGGGTGAGAGTGAGGGGTCTCTTGTCAAGGGGACAGCGTCCCTCCCTTCTCCTTCTTGGCGAATGCAGCTGGGTCCATTTTTAGAAAGCTAGTGAGAGGAAATCCTGAACAAGTGTGGGCCTGGTGACCTCTAACCTTCGCAGAGGGAGCTGCCCATTGTGCCAAGTCACATGGTTCCAGATTACAGAGCAGACGCGGAGAGAGAGAGAGAGAGAGAGAGGGGAGCAGAGCAGTGACACACTGGGCTGGAATGAGGGGCTGACTGGATGCAGTTCAGCGAGCGCCACTGCCCCTCTATTAGAGAAACAAAAACAAAAACACCAGGAGGTGAACGTCACTCACATGGCCGTGACTCACGCCACGTCACAGCTGATTCAGAGCAGCTCACAGACTGAGGGCAGATGTTTTACACATCCACGCTGCTCTTACAGTAAATGTCACACATGATACATGCAACCAGAACTGTTAAACGCAGTGCTATTTAACCCATTTTTTGTGGTTTAACCCTTTGGTAGCACCCAGATTACGTAAACTTGTTACTGGAGGTTCTGAAATCATATTGCAGATTAGTCAGAGAATGATTTTTTTTTTCCCTGTTCATTTTGCTCATGATCTCCATGGATCTAATTTGACCATTTGATAGCCTATATTTACGTTTTATGTGTCCGTTTCTTTACAAATAAATGATCTAAATGTATTGTCATGGTCTGTTAGAAGACCTGGCATAACAGTACTATTTTATATGTTGTACTACTAATACAATACAAACTGAGATGTCACTCTTCTAGCCTATACACTGACATGCCTCCCTGTGTGTTCTAGCCACTGTGTTCTGTACAGTAAGTTAGTAAGGGTGAATCCCAAATGGCACCCTATTCCCTATGTAGTACACTTATTTTGACCAGAGTCCTATGGGAATAGGGTGCCAATTGTTTCGGTGTGGATGGGTTAATCCCCCTCTCTAACCCTGTGGTGATAGAGCTCAGCTAGCCTCTCTCTCTCTAGGCTTCACTCTACCAGAAGATCCTGGGTTAACACTGGGGAGGGATGATCACTCTACCAGAAGATGCTGGGTTAACACTGAGGAGGGAGGATCACTCTACCAGAAGATGCTGGGTTAACACTGGGGAGGGAGAATCACTCTACCAGAAGATGCTGGGTTAACACTGGGGAGGGAGGATCACTCTACCAGAAGATCCTGGGTTTACACTGGGGAGGATCACTCTACCAGAAGATCCGGTGTTAACACTGGGGAGGGGAGGATTACCCTACCAAAAGATCCCTGGTCAACACTGGGGAGGATCACTCTACCAGAAGATCCTGGGTTAACACTGGGGAGGAAGGATCACTCTACCAGAAGATCCTGTGTTAACACTGGGGAGGGGAGGATTTGCAGTAACACAGGAGAAAGTGCCTTTAAAACAAGCTGGCCTGTTTGTCCTGGTCTGCAGGTCCCTCTGCTGGTAAAGTCCTGCCAACATATTTTAATTGGACTAGATGTTTTTGTTTTGATTTGAACTTGATTGATTTCCAGAGGGAAATGAAGGTGTCACAGGCTCACACATAGCATCATCAACATAGCCCACAGTTATAAGGATTGAAAGGCAGGTTTTTTCATGTGGTAATGGAGGTTATATAGAGGGTATAGCTTTTTTGTATATTGTTGTTATACTACAGCATGAGGTGATGACAGTGAAGGAAGATGCCTGTCTGGCTAAGGCGAGACGGGGTCAAACGCTCCCTTTGTCCTTGGTGACAGGAGTGCCAGCCAGTCAATAAGACATCAGATCCCCCCCAGGACACGTGCTCAGATCCCCCCAGCAGAGTGTCAGTATCTCAGCTTGACCCCCCTGACCTCTCCCAGCTTGCTTGTCTGCCAGCCTGGAGGAAGAGTAATGTCCCACCTCTCCCTGTTGTGGGCGATGTGTGGTGGATTGGGGAGTAGGGTTTAGTTGCCCCTAAACGCTGATCTTGGGTCAGTTTTACATTTTCCCCACGAATGGCTAAGGTTAGGATTGGAGGAGGGGAAGCTGATCCTAGATCTGTACCTAGGGGAAACTTCACCCCGTAGCGTGGTGGACGAGCCCCTGTCAACTCCTGAGTGGCGCAGTGGTCTAAGGCACTGCATCGCAGTGCTAACTGTGCCACTAGAGATCCTGGTTCGAATCCAGGCTCTGTCGCAGCCGGCCGCGACCGGGAGACTCATGGGCGGCGCACAATTGGCCCAGCGTCGGGGAGGGAATGGCCGGCAGGGATGTAGCTCAGTTGATAGAGCATGGCGTTTGCAACGCCAGGGTTGTGGGTTCGATTCCCATGGGGGGCCAGTATAAAAAAATATGTATTCACTAACTGTAAGTCGCTCTGGATAAGAGCGTCTGCTAAATGACAAAAAATGTAAAAAAATGTGATCTGGGCGAGTGAAATGAGGGGCTGGGGGGTAGAGGTTATGGGGTTGAAGTCTGGCTTAGACGCTCTCCCAGACAGCTGAGGATAAGTGATGGCCGTCCCCTAGCACTCCTCAGCAGCCCAGGGCTAGGGTCAGGAGAGCGTGTTTATAGGTCATGGCTGGGAGCAACAGGGAAGTATGCCTCATAGTCCACCAAAGATTCTACCACATTGCAATTACAGCCGCTCTCTCTTTGAGGTGGACTGTCGTGTACTTTCACTCTCAAACCACTCTTGAGGACTGAGTGACTCAGCATCTTCTCCATTTTTCCAGCCCCGCTCTTTTCATTCCCTTCTTCTTCATGAAGTAAATCCCATTGATTCTGCTGCTCGGCTGGGATTGGGGTTGAGGCTGTTTTAGTGTGGTGGTGGTGGAGGTGGCGCTCTCTGCTGGCTGCAGGTGGTAATGTGTCTGTCTGGAGATGTTGGAGATGTTGCAGTGACAGAGATCAGGCTCCAGACAGTCTAGCCGAAGCTCCACATCAAACCCTCATTAATCCAAGCGTTTCACTTTCGCTGACCAGATGACGACGCAGATTGATTCAAATAGAAGACGAGTAATGCCTGGCAAAAACAACTGTCAGATCAGATCAGAGGCTAAATTCATCCCAAAAATATCACATTGAAAGAGGTCACGTTTAAACAAACCTAAAACACTCCAGCTTGGCTAATTACACTGTATCAATTATACAATCCTACAGAAACGTCTGTCGTCGTGTTAACTTTACACTGCCAAGGCCAACAACCTCTCAGCTCTCCACAAATCATTATGTCATTGATATTCAGGTATAACATTCCCATTCATTACATCATTGCTCTAACTGCCAATGGAACTCTGTGCAGTCGGGCAGATGTTGCCAACCAATGGGCTTTGGAGAGAGTGGTGACTCATCAGATTTCCTTAACCCACCTCAGTACTTCTATGAGTAAGGGTGGAGGGGTGAAGCAAGGGGGAACAGACTTCTATAATCTCCCCCCCCCACCACAGAGAGGGATGATCCCTGTGAAAGGCCAAGGTGTTGACATTTGGCGGGAGTGCAGCAGAAGTCCCAGGGGGAGGGGGTTGGGGCTTAAACCCTTCAGAGAGGATCCCACGAGGGGCCGGCCCAAGTTCAGGACACCCCAGGTGGGCGATGGGAGGGAGGGAGGAAGCACATGGTACGACAGACCTTGTTAATAAATGCCAGAGGAAGAGAAGGAGACAAGTGTCACATTCATTTCAGGGTTTAGTTGGGTCGAATTGAAAAGAGAGAGGGAGAGGGGATGACTCAGAAATGGAGAGATGGAGGGACTGTGTGTGCGTGTGGTGTGGGAACGTTGCTGAGATGCCAGGTCAGGTTACAGGTGAAAGTGGACTGAGAACGAGTCAACCCCAGGATTTGACTCACCCCTTTGATTTGATCATTTCTAACCATTCTAACAATTCTAACAATACCAGGAAGTGTGACTAATCACTTCCTGATACAAACACACAGTGAATCACATCCATACAGCTCATCTATCATTTTCTCTAATGGCTCCAACAGTACTTTGCAGGTCAGTGGTTGTGGCCTAGCTCTTGTTGAATGATTTTATGAGTCCTGCATGGCTCAGTTGTTATACTAGAGTTTTTATTTTGGGATGGTTTGGGACTTTTGGAGGGTGAATAGGTATACCGTGATGATCAGGATGTGTGTGTGTGTGTCTGCCTGTGTGCCTGTGTGCACATCTACAGTGGGGAAAAAAAGTATTTAGTCAGCCACCAATTGTGCAAGTTCTCCCACTTAAAAAGATGAGAGAGGCCTGTAATTTTCATCATAGGTACATGTCAACTATGACAGACAAAATGAGGAAAAAAAATCCAGAAAATCACATTGTAGGATTTTTAATGAATTTATTTGCAAATTATGGTGGAAAATAAGTATTTGGTCAATAACAAAAGTTTCTCAATGCTTTGTTATATACCCTTTGTTGGCAATGACACAGGTCAAACGTTTTCTGTAAGTCTTCACAAGGTTTTCATACACTGTTGCTGGTATTTTGGCCCATTCCTCCATGCAGATCTCCTCTAGAGCAGTGATGTTTTGGGGCTGTCGCTGGGCAACACAGACTTTCAACTCCCTCCAAAGATTTTCTATGGGGTTGAGATCTGGAGACTGGCTAGGCCACTCTAGGACCTTGAAATGCTTCTTACGAAGCCACTCCTTCGTTGCCCGGGCGGTGTGTTTGGGATCATTGTCATGCTGAAAGACCCAGCCACGTTTCATCTTCAATGCCCTTGCTGATGGAAGGAGGTTTTCACTAAAAATCTCACGACACATGGCCCCATTCATTCTTTCCTTTACACGGATCAGTCGTCCTGGTCCCTTTGCAGAAAAACAGCCCCAAAGCATGATGTTTCCACCTCCATGCTTCACAGTAGGTATGGTGTTCTTTGGATGCAACTCAGCATTCTTTGTCCTCTAAACACGACGAGTTGAGTTTTTACCAAAAAGTTCTATTTTGGTTTCATCTGACCATATGACATTCTCCCAATCCTCTTCTGGATCATCCAAATGCACTCTAGCAAACTTCAGACGGGCCTGGACATGTACTGGCTTAAGCAGGGGGACACGTCTGGCACTGCAGGATTTGAGTCCCTGGCGGCGTAGTGTGTTACTGATGGTAGGCTTTGTTACTTTGGTCCCAGCTCTCTGCAGGTCATTCACTAGGTCCCCCCGTGTGGTTCTGTGATTTTTGCTCACCGTTCTTGTGATCATTTTGACCCCACGGGGGTGAGATCTTGCGTGAAGCCCCAGATCGAGGGAGATTATCAGTGGTCTTGTATGTCTTCCATTTCCTAATAATTGCTCCCACAGTTGATTTCTTCAAACCAAGCTGCTTACCTATTGCAGATTCAGTCTTCCCAGCCTGGTGCAGGTCTACAATTTTGTTTCTGGTGTCCTTTGACAGCTCTTTGGTCTTGGCCATAGTGGAGTTTGGAGTGTGACTGTTTGAGGTTGTGGACAGGTGTCTTTTATACTGAAAACAAGTTCAAACAGGTGCCATTAATACAGGTAACGAGTGGAGGACAGAGAAGCCTCTTAAAGAAGAAGTTACAGGTCTGTGAGAGCCAGAAATCTTGCTTGTTTGTAGGTGACCAAATACTTATTTTCCACCATAATTTGCAAATAAATTCATAAAAAATCCTACAATGTGATTTTCTGGATTTTATTTTCTCAATTTGTCTGTCATAGTTGACGTGTACCTATGATGAAAATTACAGGCCTCTCTCATCTTTTTAAGTGGGAGAACTTGCACAATTGGTGGCTGACTAAATCCTTTCCCCCCCACTGTATGTGTATTTGCGGGCCTGTGTGTGTGTATGTCTATCTCTGGCCGTGTGTCAGGGTCTGGCAGCAGTAGGCCTCTGTGTGAATCAGGGACCACTAATTACACGTTTGCTTGTTTATGTTTCTCTCGCCCTTCCTAATTGATTTGTAGGGGGAGGAACCTCCAGGGCTGCATCCCAAATGGCACTCAATGGCATCCTATTCCTTATATACAGTGCACTACTTTTAACCAAAGCCCTATAGGCTTTGAATGCCATTTGGGAATAGAATGCCATTTGGGATGCAGGTCCGGTCTCTCGGCACATGGACCGCTGATTACAGAGCTCTGAGAAATCCTGGAATAGCAGAGTGTCAGTCAGAAGCGTCGGAACGCTTGTAAAGAGGAGCACCAGCAGTAGACGAGTGGCTTTGAAGCAGAGAAACTTTGTGTACCACAATATGAAGGCCAATAATTAGGAATGTCACTTTGATAGGATGAGGATAGTATAGGATACATGACAGTATGCTGTATATCGTTTGGTATTCTACAGCTGACAGCTAAGCTGCTCATTACAACGACATTTCCAATGGCCTCCTTTGAGGTAATTTCTCCTTTGAATTTAGCTTAAATAGTCTCCCCTCCATTTTGAATAAGCGCGCGTTCTCGGCTCACTGTTATCGACCCCTGTGTTATCTCTGTCTGACAGAGCCAACCTGGTGGCCAGTTGATAAGGATTTTGTTTGTTTTTTGACGAGCGATTTGACAAAAACAAAAACACTGTGTGACTCACAGCCAGACGGTGGCGAGCCGTAACCAAGATCTCGGTAACCCAATGAGATGTCACGACCAGCTGAACCCGTCATTTAAGAGAGGCGAGACAAGAGGCGGGGTGGCCAAAATATGTTTACTAAGGCAGTGTCCCAAATGGCACCCTATTCCCTATATAGTGCACTACTTTCGACCAGAGTAGTACACTATAGGGCCTCCCGACTGGCGCAGCGTTCTAAGGCGGTGCTTGAGGCGTCACTACAGACCCGGGTTCAATCCCAGGCAGTGTCACAAACGGCCGAAACCGGGAGTCCCATAGGGCGGCGCACAATTGTCCCAGCGTCGTCCGGGTTAGGGGAGGGTTTGGCCGGGGGTGCTTTTTATTTATTTTAATTTTTTGGAGGGTAGATCAGCTTAATATTGCAGATAGATTGTAACTTCCATCAATGTAATTGTCTGCATCACTTCCAATCCCCCATATTTTATATATATATATATATATATATATATATATATATATATATATATATATATTGTGATGTCACGAGAGGCTGTGTCCTGGAGGGACGTTACATCCCCTGAGGTGGCTGCAAACCCAGACAGCTATGGCTCCATCTGCTGGTATGGTCGGGAACTCCACCCCTCTATGGCCAATCTTCCCACGCAGCTGAAACAAATGAGGAGCTGATGAGCTGAAGGTTTGGGAAGGGAAGAGACACAGTCTCCAAGCTGGGCTCTCTGGAGGACAAGAGTGCTGCACGTCCACTTCCATGAGGAATATAAGGATTTGGAGATACTTACCTTTGGGAAATACTCACCTTTGGATATATGCACCTGTGGAAATACGTGAGAGACATTTGGAAGGACTTTTGCTGGGTTGGCCACTAGCTGCAACGTGGACTACAGTAAGGCTGGGGAAAAGTTATCTGAGCGAGTGAGAATTATGATTTTGGATGTGGAAGAGACATCCCTGAACTGTTAACCCTTAAAGAGCCACAAGAGAACAGAATTTTGTTATATTTTCGTTAATTTCCCCAAGACCTATAATAAAATCCTTGTTTTGTTTGAACCTTGTCTCCTTGCACTACTTGAGCAATCCCGCTGAAAGCTGTGTAGCCTCTCGTGACGTCACAGATGGTGGAGAATACGGGCACGCTCAAGCGTTAATAGTGCATGTCAGAGGAGGATACCGAAGGTTTGATCACCCAGTTTTCCAAGTTGGCCGTAGGCTCCCCGCCGACTGAAATGGAGGACATATTGAAAGCCCTTGTTGCTGGCCAGCAAGCCCAGATGCAAGCAAACGTGGCTCTCTTGGAGGAGCAAAAGAAAGCCAACCTTCTGAAGGCAGAGGAATTGCAGTTGCAGAGACAGAGGGTGGTCCAAAATACCCGCCCAATAAAGGCAAGTGACTTTATATCTAAGATGGGAGCTACCGATGACATTGAGGCATACCTGCATGCATTTGAGGCCACGGCCACTAGGGAAGCCTGGCCCAAGCAACAGTGGGTTGGTCTGTTAGCCCCCTTTCTAACCGGGGAAGCGCTGAATGCTGTCCGGGACCTGGGCCCTGACCAGGTTACTGACTATGATGCCCTGAAGTCTGAGATCCTCAGCAGATATGGACTCACAAAGTTTGGTATGGCCCAGCGCTTTCACAGCTGGACCTTCCAACCAGACCAACCTCCTCGGGCGCAGATGCATGAACTTGTCCGAATCGCAAGGGAAATGGCTGGATCCGCAGAGGAATACAGCAGCGGCGGTGGTGGAGGCCGTTGTGGTGGATCGTTACCTACGCGCCCCTGCCTTATGAGGCAAAACGGTTCATCAGTCAACAGGCCTTGACCACGGCTGATCTGACCGTGGAAGCTGTGGAAAAGTACCAGGCCACAGCGGAGATGCTGAATGCTTCCCGAAAAGACCCCAGGAGTGCGGCCCCACCACAAATGGGAAGAACCCGTCCAAAGGACCCCAAGGTCTCGAACCCAGCCACGTCAGGACTTATCCCGGCTCCAGGGGGAGCCAGAAACCAGGCGGGTCCAAGAAGAGTACACCAGGAGGGGGAAACTCGACAGTGTTACCGGTGTGGGGAGATGGGACATATCTCCTGGCAGTGTGGGAAACCAGCCGAGGAACCTATGCCCACTGCGGAGTCCTCCAGCTCAGCACCCACACACCGTTTGCCTCGCTCTTGGGAGTCGTAGATGGCGGCCCAGATCGACCCCCCACCTGCCCGGTAACTGTGAATCACCATGATGTGGAGGCCTTACTGGATTCTGGTAGCCGGGCCACCCTGGTGCGTAAGGATTTGGTGGGCCCAACGTGTCTGACCCCGGGGAAAGTCCTCCCAGTTTCCTGTGTCCATGGGGACACCAGAGAATACCCCATTACTGAACTTACAATGACCAGCACACGGGGAACCATACACACGACGGCGGGGGTGGTTGATTCCCTCCCCGTCCCTGTCCTAATTGGACGAGACTGCCCAGCCTTTTACCCACTCTGGAGAGAGTCTCAGGAGAGGATAACCCGAGTACCTCGGAAACGGAGAGGCAAGACTCATCCTGGGAAGGCTCCGGTGCAATCCTCCGAGTTACTCACTCCCGCCCGGGCTCTGATAGGGATGGCAGGTGCCCAGACCGACACCGAGACTGGTCCGGATACGGGAGAAGAGAACGCAGCCCAGGAAAGTGCTCCGTTCTCCAGTGAAGAAGACGTCCCAGGCACCCAAGAGCTTCCCCCTCTCACAGGCCAGTATGGTACGGCTCAATTACAAGATCCTACTCTTGCAAATGCCTTAAGAAATGTGCAGGTATTAGAAGGTGTAGTGTTAGGTGATAAGACAACCCCTACTTACCCCCATTTCGCAGTAAACCGGGGGTTAGTATATCAGATAGTCAAGAAAAATGAGGAAGTGCATGAACAGCTCCTCGTGCCACAGCCCTATCGGGCCACAGTACTCAACCTAGCACACACACACCCGCTAGGGGCCCACTTGGGGGTAGAGAAGACTAAGGAAAGAATCATGCAACGTTTCTTTTGGCCAGGAGTACACAAAGAGATAGAGAACTACTGCCGTAGTTGCCCTGAGTGTCAGCAGGTTGCGCCAAAGCCCACATATAGAAACCCGCTCATTCCCTTGCCCATTATCGAAACTCCTTTTGAGAGGATTGGATTAGACATAGTCGGGCCCTTACCGAAAAGTTCCAGGGGACATCAATACATTCTGGTCATTCTGGACTATGCATCCCGGTACCCGGAGGCCATTCCGCTGAGGAAGGCTACATCCAGACAAATCGCCAAGGAGCTGTTCCGTCTCTCAACTAGTCTGGGAATCCCAAAAGAGATATTGACGGACCAAGGGACTCCATTCATGTCCAGGGTGATGAAAGAACTCTGTGCTTTACTGAAAATCAAACAGCTGAGAACCTCGGTCTACCACCCCCAGACAGATGGCCCTAGTCGAACGTTTTAACAAAACACTAAAATCCATGCTGCGGAAAGCGGTAGGGGAAGATGGGCGCAACTGGGATCAGCTGTTACCCTACATATTATTTGCGGTGAGAGAGGTACCTCAGTCTTCTACTGGTTTTTCACCCTTTGAGCTCTTGCTTTCCTATAGACCCAAAGGACTGCTCGACATCGCCAAGGAGGCCTGGGAGGAGCAGCCATGCCAACAGCGGACACTGATCGACCATGTCGGGGCTATGAGGGAGAGAATGAAGGCCATCTATCCCATGATGCGGGAACACCTGGAGGCCAGTCAGCGGCAACAGCAAGCCTCCTACAACAGATCTGCTCAACCCAGGGAGTTTAAGCCGGGGGACAGAGTGCTGGTCCTGGTGCCAACCGTTGAGTGTAAATTCCTGGCAACCTGGCAAGGACCATATGAGGTCATTGAACGCATGGGAGAAGTAAACTACAAGGTGAGGCAACCAGATAAAAGAAAAACTGAGCAGATTTATCATGTTAACCTTTTAAAGAAGTGGCACGCCAGAGAGGCGCTGTTCAGCTGTCTACCCCCACAGAGACCAAGGAACCGGCGCGAGAAGAGGTTCAGCTGGGTCCAAATCTGTCCCCACATCAACGACAGATGGCCCTGGAACTCGTGGAGCAGAACCAGGATGTCTTCTCCTCCCTTCCCGGTCACACAGAGGTGGTCCAACATGAGATCCGCACCATGCCTGGCCGAACGGTAAACCAGCGCCCGTACCGCGTGCCAGAGGCTCGTAAAGTGGTTATACAGAAGGAGGTAAGGAAGATGCGGGAGTTGGGAGTAATCGAAGAGTCCCACAGTGCCTGGGCAAGTCCCATCGTACTAGTTCCCAAGCCAGACGGTTCAGTACGATTTTGTAATGACTATCGAAAGTTGAATGAAGTGTCTGAATTTGATGCATACCCAATGCCTCGTGTCGATGATTTAATAGACTCCTTGGGGCATGCTCGTTTCCTAACCACTCTTGATCTCACAAAAGGCTACTGGCAGGTGCCCCTGACCCCAGCGTCTAAGGAGAAGACAGCCTTTGCCACCCCGGAGGGGCTCTACCAGTATACCCGACTTCCGTTTGGTCTCCACGGGGCACCTGCCACGTTCCAACGCCTGATGGATCGAGTCCTTGCGCCCCACAAGAGGTACGCAGCGGCTTATTTGGATGATGTTGTTATACAAAGTCCGGATTGGGCCAGCCACATACCCCGGGTACAAGCGGTGCTGGATTCGCTCAGGGAAGCAGGGCTCACGGCAAACCCGAAGAAGTGCAAGCTGGCCTTCAGTGAGACAAACTACCTGGGGTACACCATTGGGCGGGGGTTGGTCAAACCACAGGAAGCCAAACTGCGGGCCATACAGGACTGGCCGCAGCCCATCACCAAGAAGCAAGTAAGGTCATTTTTGGGCCTCGCTGGCTACTATAGACGCTTTATTGCAGATTTTGCTACCATAGCTGCACCGTTGACGGAGCTGACGACCAAACGCCACTCACGAATGGTGAAGTGGAACCCTGCGGCGGAGGCAGCTTTCCTCAACCTGAAGCGAGCACTCTGCTCCAGTCCGATCCTGGTGGCACCAGACTTCAAGAAGGAATTCATTGTCCAAGCGGATGCTTCGGAGGTGGGTCTGGGTGCTGTCCTCACCCAGGCACATGACGGTGAAGAACATCCCATTCTCTACCTAAGCAGAAAGTTACTTCCAAGAGAGAAGAACTATTCAACGGTGGAGAAAGAATGTCTGGCTGTAGTCTGGGCCCTGGAGTCCCTTCGGTTCTATCTCCTGGGCCGACGTTTCATGGTGGTATCTGATCACGCCCCTCTGCAGTGGATGGCCAAGAACAAGGAATCAAACAGTAGAGTAACCAGATGGTTTTTGAGCTTGCAAACCGTTTAACTTTTCTGTTGTCCACAGGGCTGGCAAGCACCACGGCAATGCGGACGCCCTCTCCGCGTGATGCCTTCTTCGCTGCCTTTACCCCGACGAGGACGTCGGTCCCGAGGAGGGGGATGTGTGATGTCACGAGAGGCTGTGTCCTGGAGGGACGTTACATCCCCCTGAGGTGGCTGCAAACCCAGACAGCTATGGCTCCATCTGCTGGTATGGTCGGGAACTCCACCCCTCTATGGCCAATCTTCCCACGCAGCTGAAACAAATGAGGAGCTGATGAGCTGAAGGTTTGGGAAGGAAGAGACACAGTCTCCAAGCTGGGCTCTCTGGAGGACAAGAGTGCTGCACGTCCACTTCCATGAGGAATATAAGGATTTGGAGATACTTACCTTTGGGAAATACTCACCTTTGGATATATGCACCTGTGGAAATACGTGAGAGACATTTGGAAGGACTTTTTGCTGGGTTGGCCACTAGCTGCAACGTGGACTACAGTAAGGCTGGGGAAAAGTTATCTGAGCGAGTGAGAATTATGATTTTGGATGTGGAAGAGACATCCCTGAACTGTTAACCCTTAAAGAGCCACAAGAGAACAGAATTTTGTTATATTTTCGTTAATTTCCCAAGACCTATAATAAAATCCTTGTTTTGTTTGAACCTTGTCTCCTTGCACTACTTGAGCAATCCCGCTGAAAGCTGTGTAGCCTCTCGTGACGTCACAAAATATATATATATATATATATATATATATATACACATATACACATATATACATATACATA
>NC_059214.1:58865564-58946329 GCF_020615455.1 Coregonus clupeaformis
CCAGACAATTCTCTCTCTCTGTCTGTGTCTAGACGACTGTGACCTGCCTGTATAAGAGAGAGATACAGAGAGAGAGAGAGAGAGAGAGAGAGCGATGGAAAGGAGAGAGAGAGGTGGAAAGGAGAGAGAGAGAGATGGAAAGGAGAGAGAGGGGGAGGGAGGGAGAGGGAGACGGGGTGTTTAGCTGTAGTAAGGGCACAGGGGTACAGCCAGAGGCCAACAGACACATAGGTACCACACACTGACAGCTTTACCTCCTTAGCTAACCTGTGGGAGCATCCACGGGTGACTCATCCCATTGAGCAACCACGTGGTGACCCATCCCATTGAACAGCCAGGGGTGTCCCATCCCATTGAACAGCCAGGGTGGGTGTCCCATCCCATTGAACAGCCACGTTGTGTCCCATCCCATTGAACAGCCACGTGGTGTCCCATCCCATTGAACAGCCACGTGGTGTCCCATCCCAATGAACAGCCAGGGTGGGTGTCCCATCCCATTGAACAGCCAGGGTGGGTGACCCATCCCATTGAACAGCCAGGGGGTGTCCCATCCCACTGAACAGCCAGGGGGTGTCCCATCCCACTGAACAGCCAGGGGGTGTCCCATCCCACTGAACAGCCAGGGGGTGTCCCATCCCACTGAACAGCCAGGGGGTGTCCCATCCCACTGAACAGCCAGGGGGTGTCCCATCCCACTGAACAGCCAGGGGGTGTCCCATCCCACTGAACAGCCAGGGGGTGTCCCATCCCACTGAACAGCCAGGGGGTGTCCCATCCCATTGCCACAGAAATGAGGACCCCAGACGCAACCCCAGACACAACCCCAGACACAACCCCAGACGCAACCCCAGACACAACCCCAGACGCAACCCCAGACACAACCCCAGACACAACCCCAGACACAACCCCAGACACAACCCCAGACACAACCCCAGACGCAACCCCAGACACAACCCCAGACGCAACCCCAGACACAACCCCAGACACAACCCCAGACACAACCCCAGACACAACCCCAGACACAACCTCCATCTCTTTATCTCTCCCAGCCCACCTCTCAAATCTCCTGACAAACTAAGGAATCATTGCCATTATGTCATTAATCTCTGGTCTGTCACATGTGGTGCTGGGAAGACTAGTGGTACCAATGGAAAACTACCATGAAATCAGAGAAAAACAGCAACAACTAAATCAAGTCTGGCTCAGGCTGATATCCAACGGCACATAAGCAAACCTGTATACATTATTTGCTATTGTTGCATTGAAAATATTATTGCTGTGGTGTGTAGTGTGCAGGTGTGTGAGTGCATATATCCATGTCCACCTCAGTGTCATGTTTGGGCTCATCCTCATATGAACAACTGGGTGTTAATGAGTGTGTTTAAGTGTGTGTGTGTGTGTGTGTGCATGTGTTCGTGAGTGTGTGTTTTAAAGCCCATCCTTCTCTGCTACACATATCAGTGATAAAAGTCCACTGCTTCGACTTCCACAGCACAGTGAATACCTTTGGCCTGTATAAAGTCACAGACAGGTCTGCTTCAGTCCCTCAAGCCCTGAGACTCTGTTTCTCCTTGGTAGCTGGCTGGCTCCCCCCGGAGGTATTAAGCGGCCACTGCAGGTTGCCGGCAGTACCTGCGCAGCCATAGACACTGCATTGAGCTCCGACTGTAAATCAGTCCATCTGCTCGCCGCAAGGCACTCTCACACTGGCGTGAAAGCTGATTGTTTATCTGTACAGGAGCCTGACGCTGAGGGAGATGGCTTCATAACAGGTACATTGACAGCTCTGTAGCTAACGTCACTGGAGAATAGATAGTTGTAACTGCTTCGGGGAGCTTGGATGGAGGGAGGAGGGGGTGTGGGCTTGTGTGTGCGAGGTGTGTGTGTGTGTGTTTGTGTGTGTGTGTGTGTCCTGATGTCATTATTCTCTATGAACGCTGAGAGTGGCACGGCTGAGGTTAGGGCTTCTGTTAGGATGATAGGTCCTGTCGTTGCCAGACAGCATTTGTTCTGTCGTTGCCTGACAGCGTTTGTTAGCTGGATGGAATTGCACCCTGAGTCAGAGCTGTTAGCAAGAAAATAAAATGATGAGTCAGGGAAACTGAGACAAAAATGCACGACATGTTGAACCGTGAGTCTCTATTTAAGGGGCTTAAAGAGACCGAATGAATAGCAACAACAGTGAAGAGAAAGAGAAGAGGAGAGTGAATGAGAAGCTGTTAATGTTTACCGTCAGTGAAACAGACAAGGGTAGGTTCAGGCTGGCTGCCTAGTTGAGTTTCACATGAAATAAATAAGTTGGCTAGGCAGTTTCTTTGTCAATCTGTTGTTGTGGTTTGTGTGTAGGTCCAGATAACATACTGGCTGGTTTGGCTAACTTTGTGTGGGTCTCTTTTAGTGCTGTAATGAATGCATTGGGGGGGCAGATTCACCTTGAAGCAGTGTCCTTCCTTTTTCCCTCCATTACATTATCTGATTTAGAGACTGCTTTGTAATCATTTTCTATTTTCTGTCACACCCATTTACTTCATATAGGATGTGTCCCAAATGCCACCATATTCCCTATTTAGTGCACTACTTTTGAGCAGGCCCATATGGTCTGGTCAAAAGTAGTGCACTATATGGAATAGGGTGACATTTTAGGGCGTAGACATAGTGGAATGTAGTTTAACTCCATGGAGCCCCTCTAGCTTTTCAGATTGTGAATTATTCCAAAATGGATGAATGTGATGGTAATTTATACAATCATCGTTAGAGAATAAGCACAATTTAATTCTATTATTGAGCATGTTGTTTGTTTGGCTGGACAGAAAACCCTAACAAACGACTCCAAATGTTTCCTCCAATTGACAAATGCGGTTGCAGTCAGTTTCTCTCTCTCCAAAACAATCGCTTGTGGTGAATTTAATTGAATCCGTCCCCCTCCGCCTTAATGAGGCACGCCTCCCCTCGTCTCTCCCCTTGTGTCAAAACGCTGATCGAACACTCCCCTTTTACCAGAGACATCCCTGGCAGAGGAAACTCTCTGTCTCTCTCTCTCCCTCTCTCCCTGTGATTGTGTCAATGCGGCACTCTCCTGATTCACTCTTATTTTGGGGGAGGGAGGTGCTGCAGAGGTGCAGAGGATCAAGAGCACCTTCCTCCTCTGCAGGCTCCTCTCTTTGAGGAAGTTTCTGTCACTTACTGTACCCCCCTGGCATTCCAAACCCAGGCCCCTTGCCGTCCCAGTGCATACTTGGTGTTATCTGTCACAGCCGTTAGTAGAGACGTCATGAACCCAGTCCGTTCTCCATATCCCTCGGCCGTCATAGTATTTCCCGCGGCTTCTGTGACTAGAAGTGTCAGAATGTGAGGCGTGCTCTCTTCTCCACACTGTGCTTGTTCCCTCTCCTCAGGAAGTAGTAGTGGTGAGGCCTAGTGGGGCCTGGTTTAAGAGTGTGTGTACTGTACTCCGACACGTGGTGTGTGTGTCTGTCTGACGAAGGCGCTTCACGCCTCTCCCTGGTTCTCTTTAATGCCTCCCTCATCAGAGAGAAGCCGGCGAACAAAACCACAACAGATAAAACCTTTGAAAGGAGGCGTCTTTGAAGGATACGTGCCCCGTTCCCTGAAAGAGAGAGAAACACTGTTAATTGGGAGCAGTGTGTGAGGTGGGGGTGTGTTTGTGTGTGTGGGGGGGGGGGGTATCATTTCCTAATAAGGAGCTTGGTTTTTATGAGGGAGTTGCTGGGAAAAGGGCACCATAGGCTGGTAGATGTAAAGTGCCTATAATCTGCATATACGTACGTCTTTTAACCTCTCTATCAAGTGGTCCTTTTAAAACAGCTCCTTTAGTGATATTGAAGTGGTTCTGACAGTTTCAGTCAATGGCATTCTTAGTAGACCACCGGTGGTCTGAAAGTCGCAGACAAAACCCCTCCACAGAGGCCCTTGCATTTCTGAGCAGATTTTGACATTGAAAATTCCTCATGCTGGTTGAGTCCTCACACAAACACATGTAGGATATGAAAAACCAGCCCTCTTGCTTTTTTGAATTAATCTAAGGATAACAAGAAGAGTGCGATGCTCTGGTATGGTGGTGGGCATCTTTGAGCGGCTCCACAACGGACCCCTGAGGTACGCCTTTTTCAAAGTACCCCCCAGAGAACCCAGTGGAAATAATCTCTGTCAGAGAAGAGAAGAGCCCCTTCTGTGCCTGTCTCTGAGTATTTCCATGAATAACGCACAGCCTCGCTGCTCTGAAAACGCTGCAGTCACTGTTGTTCATCCTGCCCTCTCTGTGGTTCCCTCTCTGTGGTTCCCTCTCTGTGGTTCCCTCTCTGTGGTTCCCTCCTCCTGCAGGTAGATAGACAGTATGAGAAGATGATCCTCTCAAAATGAGTGTTCAGCGAGATAGTGGACTGCCTGAAGAGAGTTGGAGGAATGTAAGGATAAACCACAGATGTGATTCCCCCTAACAGAACTCGTCAAAATCTCTGCAGCTGTTAGTTTCAATCACCAGTACAGTACATAGCTAACAAATCAACCTATTGGTTTGAGGACTGTGATGATACCAGTATCGCAATATTTTTTCCATGGCAAAAATGAAAACACGAAGCAGACGAGACTCTTTGGTCCTTTAAAAACCTGCTTCATGTAAAATATTGTGTGCTATAGCTTGGAAATAGATACGTGATTCTGGATGACAACATAATGATGTTTGTTTCCAACATTAGGACTGTTTTCCTAAAGAAGTTAAATCCGCTTGGTGTTTTGTTTCCTTGCCATGATACCACTATACTGGCATCGTCCTGGCCCTAATCGGTTTATGGAGTCTATTGAAAGACCGAAAGTAACAGCAGTTAAACGTCATGCTGGTGATGCATTAGTAGCTGGTCGGATCTCTCCTTTGAAAGGGTGATCTGATCTCCTTCCCAGCCCTGCAGAGTGAGCTCATAAACCCAGCCAGTCATTCTGATGTTGTAAGCGTCTGTCTTTGATTCAATATTTGTGTTTGTGTTGGAGAGATGTATTGGGAATCCACTGTTTGGTTAATACTCACTGGTGTGCTGTTTTTGCTACTTATGTCGAGATAGAACTGGCCCGTCTGATTCTGGGAGATAGGAGGTCTAAGGAAGCCTGTGTTTGTTATTTTGTGTGGTCGAGGTTAGCAGTGACCATGGTACTAAAACAAACGTGACTCATACCTCAAATAGGAAATGCCAAGCACTATGATTCCCGTCTTTAAATTAGTCAGATCATCTTGTAGCTTTCTCTTTCTCTGTCTCTCTCTTTGTCAGTCTCTCTGTCTCTCTCTTTGTCAGTCTCTTTCTCTCTCTCTCTCTCTCTCTCTCTCTCTCTCTCTCTCTCTCTCTCTCTCTCTCTCTCTCTCTCTCTCTCTCTCTCTCTCTCTCTCTCTCTCTCTCTCTCTCTTTGTCAGTCTCTGTCTCTCTGTCTCTTTGTCAGTCTCTCTCTGTCTCTTTGTCAGTCTCTCTCTCTCTCTCTGTCTCTTTGTCAGTCTCTCTCTCTCTCTTTGTCAGTCTCTCTCTCTCTCTTTTAGTCTCTCTCTCTCTCTCTCTCTCTCTCTCTCTCTCTCTCTCTCTCTCTCTCTCTCTCTCTCTCTCTCTCTCTCTCTCTCTCTCTCTCTCTCTCTCTCTCTCTCTCTCTCTCTCTCTTTGTCAGTCTTTCTCTCTCCTTTCTTTTTGTCTATGGTTATAGATCCCACCCTTACCCCATATTGTCCTCTGTGTTGTAGATTTATACAGACTGGGCCAACCACTACCTGACCAAGTCTGGCTGCCCTCGACTCATCAAGGACCTGACCATAGACATTGCTGACGGAGTTCTGCTGGCAGAAATCATCCAGATCATAGGTGAGAGAACACACACACACACACACACACAGGCACTGACGCAAACACACACGCACACACAGACACAAACATGGACACAGATGCAAACAAACACACACACGCACACACACACACACACACATTCACTCCTGACTTAACCTCACTTGTTAGGCTGAGGAAAACTATCCATATACCCAGCTATAAAACATAACGGCCTCAGGCATTTAGACGAAACACAAACACTTTATCTTCATTTCCAACTGAAGTCTGTGTCAGGAGAGAAGCTACAGCCCTGACCACCCACTACACACGGACTGTAAACTAGTCCTGCTCTACTGAACCATGTGTCTTCCATGTGTGCCTTTTAGCAAGCCTAGAGTGGCTGGTGTTGATGCTCTGCCTCTCTCTCTTTCCCACCTCCCGGGCTCTCTTGAAACTTTACCCTGCTCTCCCGAACAGACAATGGCTCGAGATCCAGCGTCAGTAACACTCAGGCAGCAGCTGATGAATTAGCAGAGAGTTTTATTTTCCCAAACTTTCACTGCTCCGTGGTCAGGCAGGGGGCATTCCTACACACACACACACACAAACACACACACAGAATCGCACATATACACACACACGCACACACACACACACACAGAGAGATCCATGCTCCTGCTGATGCTGGGCTCCTCCACCAGACTAGACTAGAAGTCCCCTAACACAGATGGGTCGCTGGTTCTTCACTGTGTGTTTAGGCACTTCTTCTTTTGGGAAGGTTTCACACTTACGTTTTTTTTTTTATTCTTCTTCCAGCAAATGAAAAAGTGGAGGACATCAATGGCAGCCCCAGGAGTCAATCACAAATGGTGAGTCTGCTATTTCACATTTATTTTTGTAGAAATGATAGCATTATTTCTGGTTTATTTTGGTGTCATGGTATTGAAATGTTGGCCTGGTTAAGAATTGCAGTCTGTACATTTTAGAACACGCTTTGTAGGTCTTTCAGCGTACTGTCATAAACATATTTGATCGGATTGCAGGAAACATAACATAACAGTACTATTCAGAGACCACAGAAGGCTGACTGCTATGGTCCTAATTGCAAAGAATCTCTTAACCAAGAGTATACTCTTTCAATGATGTGACTCTAAACGCATAATGTCTAAATGCACACAGCCCACAGCTTGATGATTACCTCTCAATCTAACTGTAATTCAGTGGGTTCTCTCACATTGTCTGTCTGTTTTGGCATCTTTTCCACTAGTGTAATTAAAAGTGACTTAGCTAGCTTTATTGCCGTGTAGTCTGAGTGTAGTTTTAATGGATTCTGAGGGGGGCTTACAAACCAGGCTTCTGTCTTACAGTAAACCCAGCAGGGTTGGTGTTTGGCCAAAGCCCTGTGTTTGTGGCTAGAGCTGGGTCTGGTCCACTGTGACACACTGGTCACTATGGGCTCTCCCCTACAACACCACAGGCATGCAGGTCCAGACGCCAGCCACCCCTGTCCCTAAAGGATTTGTGCTGGAGGAGGTGTGTGTGTGTGTGTGTGTGTATGCCTGTGTTTGTGTGTATGCCTGTGTTTGTGTGTATGCCTGTGTGTGTGTGCGTGACTGTGTGTGTGTGTGTTCACTCTTTGTCTCAGTCACTCAAAGCCCATTGATCCAGCATGAGCCTCATTGGCCGCGCCAGCCCCTGTGGTGGGGAGGGGCACTTGACTTTGAGGAAACACGTCTGCTTGTGGCTCGGGGTGTATGGGGGACATGAGCAGAGAGGACATCTGACACACTTGTGGAGCTGTGCTGCAGTGAGCAACTCTGGAGAGAGGAAAACATTGGTCCTCAGAACTGGATGGATTTAAGGCAAGCCACTGAGGGTCAAAGGGCAATTCAGGAACACCTGAGGTAACAGAGGATAATTGGAGATGATGTGGCAGACAGGTTTTCAGAGTGTGTTTTATCGCTGGGGCAATTGATGCTATGTGCCTCTCTGGTTTTGTCTGTGTGATCGAGCTAATATGAGTAACTAAACCAGGGTTCTCCAACCCTGTTCCTGGAGAGATACCCTCCTGTAGGTTTTCACTCCAACCCTGTTCCTGGAGAGATACCCTCCTGTAGGTTTTAACTCCAACCCTGTTCCTGGAGAGCTATCTTCCTGTAGGTTTTAACTCCAAGCCCAGTTGGAACTAAACTGATTCATCTTATCAACCAGCTAATGATTAGAATCATGTGCGCTAGATTAGGGTTGGAGCGAAAACCTTCAGTGCGGTAGCTCTCCAGGAACAGGGTTGGAGAGCCCTGCATTCAACTGTTGATGGGAATAGGCAAACGTCCAATTCCGTAACACGTTACATTAGTATTGCTATCATTGTGTAAAATCTCTGTAAGTACAATTTAATAATATTGTAGTTACTCATTGTTTCATAGTACTTACAGCAGCAACCCTTACCATAAACTACAGTGTGAAGTACAGTGTAAAAATGAGTAATTACAATACTAACTGTAATAATTACACTGTAATAAGGGCTCTGTAATGTAAAGTGAGACCTCAATCGTGTCGGTCCATATATACAGTGCCCTCCACTAACATTGGCACCCTTGGTAACTATGAGCAAAACGGGATGTGAAACAATTTCTTTGCTGTTTATCCTCTTGGTCTTTCATTCAAAATATTCACAAAAATCGAACCTTTAGTTAAAGTAAAAATGATTGAAAAAAATAAATGTGAAATAAATGCTATAAATATTTTTCTCCGAAACATGTGTGCCACAATTATTGGCACCCCTAGAAATGCATGAGTAAAATCTAACTGAAGTATATTCCCATTCATATTTTACATTTTTAAGTTCACCTGAGTGATTAGGAACAATTAAGTGGTAAGCCATGACTTCCTGTTTCACAGGGTATAAATATGAGGTGACACAGGCCATGTTCCCATAGTCATCCATCACTATGGGAAAGACCCGAGAATACAGTAATGATGTGCGACAAAAGGCTATTGAGCTGCACAAATCTGGAAATGGCTACAAAAAAATAGCTCAACGGTTGAAAATGCCCATTTCCACTATCAGGGCATTAATTAAGAAGTTTAAAGCAACTGGAGATGTTAACAATTGGCCTGGAAGAGGATGTGTGTCTATATTGACCCCACGCACAGTGAGGAGGATGGGTCGAGTGGCCAAAAAATCTCCAAGGATCACAGCTGGAGAATTGCAGACGTTAGTTGGGTCTTGGGGTCAGAAAGTCTCCAAAACTACGATCAGACGCCACCTACATAACCACAAGTTGTTTGGGAGGGTTGCCATAAAAAAGCCTTTGCTGTCATCAAATAACAACCTTAAGCGCCTACAGTTTGCCAAACGTTACTGGAACTTTCAATGGGACTGGGTTCTATGGTCAGAAGAGACCAAAATATAGCTTTTTGGAAACAAACACCAGAGGTGGGTTTGACGTAGACAGAACGATAGCCATGCATTAAAGTACCTCATCCCCAATGTGAAGTATGGTGGTGGATCTTTGATGTTGTGGGGCTGTTTTTCTTCCAAAGGCCCTGGACAAATTGTTAGGATACATGGTATCATGGACTCCATCAAGTACCAGCAGATATTACATCAAAACCTGACTGCCTCTGCTAGGAAGCTTAAAGTTGGATCTTTCAGCAGGACAATGATCCAAAGCACACCTCAAAATCAACACAAAAATGGTTCACTGACCACAGAATCAAGGTTTTGCCATGACCATCTCAGTTCCCTGACCTAAACCCCATAGAAAACATGTGGGATGAGCTGAAGAGGAGAGTCCACAAGCATGGACCTCGGAATCTGAAGAATCTGGAGAGATTCTGTATGGAGGAATGGTCTCAGATCCCTTGCCATGTGTTCTCTAACCTCATTACACTTTATAGGAGAGACTCAGAGCTGTTATGTTGGCAAAGGGAGGTTGCACAAAGTATTGAATGAAGGGGTGCCAATAATTGTGGCACACATATATTTGAGAAAAATATTTGTTTTATGATAAGAATAAACATTTTCTTTCAATTTTACTTTATTTAAAGGTTAGATTTTTGTGAATATTTTAAATGAAAGACCAAGAGGATAAACAATAAAGAAAAAAATGTCACAGCCCGTTTTGCTCATATTTACCAAGCTTGCCAATATTAGTGGAGGGCACTGTATCACCGCTACTGAGCGGAGAAATGACTCATTCCTTAAGTCTTGTTCATTGAGCTTTTTGGAGCTTGTAGCTGTGTAGCTGAACAACACTGAAGAAACTATTTTCAGCAGGCGGGGAGCATCTCTCATTGCCTGAGGAAGTAGGAGGAACAGGCTTCTCTCAAACACGGCTCCAGCTATACTTCACAGACTAAATTGCATAATAGACTCTCTCCCATTGATCTGACTCCGCTCAGGTCGGCTAATTAATCTGTCTGTGAGAGAACGTGGCTAAGCGCTCGTTTAAGGCCAGCCAGCTGGTAGAGAACACTAATTGACCCCAACACGATTGTTCTCCGTTAGTGAAAGAGCAAGAGGTAGGGCATCTCGGCCAACTGGGGGCACCAGGGGTGAGAAAAAGCGGGAGGAAAGCGTGAATACTTTACATGTGAGAGATGGTAGCGATTCCAAAGGGCCTGGCATTCTCAGTGGTCGAGTCTGGAATTCTGAGCGAGCCTTTCTCCAAACATGCCGCTTGGTGTGTTTGGGGTTGGGTTTGCTGGGAACTGGGACTGAGAGTCTCTGTAGACCACATCCTGACCCACAGGACAATTTGGTCCCAGTGGGGAGAGTGCACGACCACTCTTCAGAGGCAGTGTAGTGTCGAGTAATGTTGCTAATCATTGCTGCTAAACAAAGGAGTCCGCTCATACTGAACTTTGATCATAAGTTTTATTCATATCACAAGATTTCAGCATAAGTGTACAGGTGTCCAGATCACCCGGAGAGCAGTGGTTCCCAAATTGTAATGGCCGCTCTGATCTTCTTCGTTTAAACCCAGTATATATAATCTTCCCCAAAATATGGGTGGCTCCCTCTACTGTCCAATCCCCTGTCTTGTATGGGGCGTCACCCTAAAAACCATTCCCTTTGACACTAAATAAACATCCTCTCAGGTTCCACTTAAAAACATTAACAAAGTCATAATCTTAATACACTACAGCAGGCTGAGCTATACAAGAGAAGAATCTCAATTGTGTTTCCTTGACTCCTCACATCCTCTCTCATTTACATTTAGTCATTTAGCAGCTGCTCAGAGAAACTTACAGTTAGTGCATTCATCTTAAGATAGTTAGGTGGGAAAACCACATATCTCAGTCACAGTAAGTACATTTTTCTTCTGTGTTTTTTTTTTGTCTCCTCAAAACCCATTGGATGAGATGGTCAGAGGGGAGGTTCCTCTCCCCATCTCATTAAATGGGTTTTGAGAAGGAGGTGAGGAGAGAGGATGCCAGGAATCAAGAAAATGCAATTGAGATCCTCCCAAGGACAAGACAGTGTAAAGGGATTACAGTCTGACTATGTCTCTTTACACTGGGTTAGCCATGTGGGGAAGAACTCACACACTGTTTATTAAGATGTCACGTCAGAGCTCTGTGTCTTTTAAGATGCCTCTTTCATCTCACAGCATATTTTGCGCTTCTCTTCCACTGTTAAATCTAACGCTTTCTGACAGCGACACTTCTCTAATTGTGTATGGAATAGCCAGGGGAATTAGATATGCACAAACAGTGCCCTTGAACAGAGCAGTTTTTTCTTCTTCTTCTTTAGTCGTTGTAGAAGAAACGATGCTCAAACAGAGAATGGCAGCCTGGATCGTAAAAGGCTCTGTTCAGCAGAAAGATTAAGCCTAATCATTCTCATTAAGGGCGTCGTTAATCAACCGCAGCACACATCAGAGTAACGCAGACATGACGTGATGCTCGGTTCACTGTCCTTCTGAAGTCGCTGGAGTCTAAGAAGCCCCAGTGTCCCTGTAGTTGGCACTGTACTGATGTGTATATAGTTGAATAGATGAATCATAGAATCGCTCATGAATTGAACTTTTTCTATTATGATAGAATTTGTCTGTAATTGTTTCCATATGTCCTTTGTCTATGCTTGATGATGTATTTTAATGTATGCACAGAGCCGCAAACAAACTTTCCTCATGGGGATAATAAAGTGATTATCTTTATTTTACAGAGACTCCGAGACTTGAGGCAGCGATGCCTGCTTTGCCCTAGCAGCACTTTAACCAATACAACCCTAGTATTTTCCTTCAGAGAGAGCCTCAGGCTGCAGTAGTCAGTTGAAGTGAGGTTGGTTGGTTCCTTCTCCCGTCACAAAGTGACACAGAGGGCATAATAGAGTTAAGTGTTGGTTAAGGACTCGTGAAGCAGCCCGGCGTCATCTGGGGCCAATCTGTTGGCAGTGCGCAGGCGGATAGATGAGGGACACGCAGCACGCGCCCATCCCATTAACCTTGTTCGCCCGACACTGCCAGCATTAATACAGTATCAGCACTCTTAGATGGATCATGTATACCTGGTGTGAAGTGTTGGCCTGGGTTCCTGTGTGGCTAAACTGTTCATCATCTGCACTGTTTTATTCCACCGGTTGCTTATTGGATTTGCCAGCTCCAGCTGTCAAGCCTGTCCTTGTGAGATGAGGATCAGTTGGTCTGGTAATGCTGCGACATATGAAGGTTCATGACGAGAGGCTGGGGAGTGTCCCTGGGTTTCACTATGATGACATATATCCCTCAAATTCAAATCTGGACATCAAAGCCAGTTCCACTACTTGTTTTTAATCTTCCCCTCTTACCAGGGACTGATTTAGACCTGGGATACCAGCTGGGTGCAATTAATTATCAGGTAGAACAGAAAACCAGAAGTTCCCCGGACCTCGTAGGGTAAGAGTTGAATTCCCCTGGAATAGATAATTGACCTGAAGTTGCCTTGAGCAGCTGGATAGTTGGAACAGTGTTTTCACCGTTTCTAAACGGAGTTGGATAGGATCATCCTCTAGTCACAACTCTGGCCCTCGTATTCTACAGTCCTGCTGCTTTTCCATTCTCTCTCCCACTTACTTGATCAATGAATGTTACCCATTGGCAGCGCACGCACCTCTCCCAGGTAGAAATAAGTGCCTAGTTAAAAGAATGCAAATCAGCCGTTCTGTGGAGGATTGAAGCTGTGCATCTCTGCTCGAGTTTCTATCTCATTGCTCATTGCCATGGATTTACTCCAAACCCTCATCCAATTTCCATTCTTCCTCCATGAAGGCCAGGCCATGGGAGGACAATTTTTTTGGGGTGGGGGCAACCCTTTCATGTGTCTACACAGTAGGCTATTTTAGAACTGACGAGGGAACACCTACAGGCTTGTTATGTCCCTAGTTGTACCCCACATGGACCCTTTTAATCTCTCATTATAAAAAAGAGGCCTCGACGGCTGCCCTGTTAAAAGGAAAAAAAGCTGACTTGTTAAAAAGGTTCTGTCAGGGGATTGGTAACCTTTGATCTATCTCTGTTCTCTCCCTCACAAAACTGAAGTTCCTGACCGCCTCCATCTGTCTATCTCTCTCTCTCTCTCTCTCTCTCTCTCTCTCTCTCTCTCTCTCTACCTCTCTCTCTCTCCATCTCTCCCTCTTTGCCTCCATCTCTCTTTTCCTCGTGTTCTCCATAAATATGGTACACTTCCCAAAATACTTTTTTATGGACAGTCCATTTATGCACCAAGAGATTTCAGCTCGAAAAAGACCCTTCACTTTTCCTTGCGGCTTTTAATTTGTTCCATTCTGCCTTAACTGGCTCGACACAGCCACCCTCTCAATCACCTTCAATGTGATAGGGGTAGTGTCACGGTTTCAATCAATTGTGAGGATCGTCACAATGTCCTTTCCTCTAAAGCCTACAATCTCAGCCCTGGAGCAGAGACATGGGATTAATCCTAAATGCCACCCTGGTCAAAAGTAGTGCACTATACTATATATGGAATAGGGTGCCATTTGGGATGCACCCACAGTTTCTAGTTTTACTCGGTAGGTATTGGGGGTTGTGTGAGGTCGTTGGTGGCAGGAAACGGTGCTAGCTGCGAAGGCATTTCTCACCTTGCTACTTGACTGGCCAGCAGGTTATGTAGATGGCAATTTTCAGATGCCAACGCTTGACCCTGCTGGTCCCCTCTGTGAAGAGCCTCAGCTCTGTAGCTCAGCTGGTAGAGCACGGTGCTTGTAACGCCAAGGTAGTGGGTTCGATCCCCGGGACCACCCATACACAAAACAACAAAAAAAATGTATGCACGCATGACTGTAAGTCGCTTTGGATAAAAGCGTCTGCTAAATGGCATATTATTATTGTTATTATTAGACAGAGCTCCCATTGTAGCTTGTCAACAGCAACGTCCGCCCGCATTGTTGTGCTGCTGGGTTCATGTATGATGAAGTCATAGTGGTAGGGGTGAATCCTTAGCTACCAAGCTGTGGATGCTACTGGTTAACGGGGGGGGTATACAGAAGATAGCCCTATTTGGTAAAAGACCAAGTCCATATTATGGCAAGAACAGCTCAAATAATCAAAGAGAAACGACAGTCCATCATTACTTTAAGACATGAAGGTCAGTGAATACGGAACATTTCAAGTGCAGTCGCAAAAACCATGATGAAACTGGCTCTCATGAGGACCAACACAGGAATGGAAGACCCAGAGTTACCTCTGCTGCAGAGGATACGTTAATTAGAGTTACCAACCTCAGAAATTGCAGCCCAAATAAATGCTTCACAGAGTTCAAGTCACAGACACATCTCAACATCAACTGTTCAGAAGGACTGTGTGAATCAGGCCTTCATGGTCGAATTGCTGCAAAGAAACCACTACTAAAGGACACCAATAAGAAGAAGAGACCTGCTGGGGCAAGAAACACGAGCAATGGACATTAGAATGGTGGAAATTTGTCCTTGGGTCTGGAGTCCAAATTTGATATTTTTGGTTCCAACCGCCGTGTCTTTGTGAGACCACATGTGTAGTTCCCACCGTAAAGTATGGAGGAGGAGGTGTTATTGTGATACGCCATCCCATCTGGTTTGGGTTTAGTGGGACTATCATTTGTTTTTCAACAGGACAATGATCCAACACACCTCCAGGCTGTGTAAGGGCTATTTTACCAAGAAGGAGAGTGATGGAGTGCTGCATCAGATGACCTGGCCTCCACAATCCCCCGACCTCAACTCAATTGAGATGGTTTGGGATGAGTCGGATGGCAGAGTGAAGGAAAAGCAGCCAACAAGTGCTCAGCATATGTGGGAACTCCTTCAAGACTGTTGGAAAAACATTCCAGGTGAAGCTGGTTGAGAGAATGCCAAGAGTGTGCAAAGCTGTCATAAAGGCAAAGGGTGGCTATTTGAAGAATCTCAAATATCAAATATATTTTGATTTGTTTAACACTTTCTTGGTAATTACATGATTCCATATGTGTTATTTCATAGTTTAGATGAAAAAAAACAAGTGCATCAACATAGGAGAGAGACTGTGTATTTCCCAAGTTTCAAGGGTTTGTGGAAAGCCTGCCCTATCTGACAGCCGTATGAAAGAACCAGTCAGTGGAGATGGTTAGTACTGTCACCCAAAATCTATATTGAGTAACTAAACTTACGCCACAACCCCATTTATCCTCACACACCCACCATCCGGAGTTTAACTGATATTAGATGAATCCTCACACACCCGCCATCCGGAGTTTAACTGATATTAGATTAATCCTCACACACCCACCATCCGGAGTTTAACTGATATTAGATTAATCCTCACACACCCGCCATCCGGAGTTTAACTGATATTAGATTAATCCTCACACACCCACCATCCAGAGCTTGACTAATATTAGATTGGAGCCGGCTCCTTACATTGGATTTGATCACCCTGGGATGATGTGGTATAGAATCCCCCTCTGCTGTAATGTGCCAGTCGTCGCCCCAGGGATGAGAGTGTCAGACCCTATAGAGCTGACTGGTGAGGTGATCCAGGGATGAGAGTGTCAGACCCTATAGAGCTGACTGGTGAGGTGATCCAGGGATGAGAGTGTCAGACCCTATAGAGCTGACTGGTGAGGTGATCCAGGGATGAGAGTGTCAGACCCTATAGAGCTGACTGGTGAGGTGATCCAGGGATGAGAGTGTCAGACCCTATAGAGCTGACTGGTGAGGTGATCCAGGGATGAGAGTGTCAGACCCTATAGAGCTGACTGGTGAGGTGATCCAGGGATGAGAGTGTCAGACCCTATAGAGCTGACTGGTGAGGTGATCCAGGGATGAGAGTGTCAGACCCTATAGAGCTGACTGGTGAGGTGATCCAGGGATGAGAGTGTCAGACCCTATAGAGCTGACTGGTGAGGTGATCCAGGGATGAGAGTTAGAGAAAAAGAGGGGGAACGTTAATGGAGAACGATGGTGTGTTGTTGGGGGAGGGCATGAGCCAGTTCCTTTCAGGTTGGTTTCAAAAGCGGCAGGCAGCAGAGAGTGAAAGCACCAACTCCATTTGCTGTAACATACGCCCCAAAAAGCCTTAAAGGGGCAATCTGCAATTGCTACATCCATTTTTTGACTTATAAATGAATGATATATACCCATTGATTCTTGAAGAATATAACTTATAAATGCCTCATGACCTTAGTTCAACTGTCTTAACCCATCAGAACCCAACATATAAGCTTGTTTTACTACAGTGTTTGTAAACAATGTAAACAAACACTGTAAGCCTCAAAACATGCTTAAAAATATAATTTTGATATCTTGGATCAGTCCTTGCATCCATAGCTCTGTCTATGAATTTGAGAGTGGTTACATTTCTCCAGGCCTATCCTTAATCTTTCTACCAAAACAGAGGCAGGGGGATCTGCCTTTAAACCACAAACACCTCACCAAGAGCCAAATACATCAAGACCAAACAAATAAATTGTTCAAGTTTCTTCTCCCCCTAAAACCTCTCTGTTTCCCTCAGCTGTTTTCAGTTCAGTTTGAGAGGAGGCCTCGTCGGCCTGTTAGCATATGGAGTTCAAAGCCCAGGCCTGACTACAGTGATTAAAGCACAATCATGCAGTAAAGCATCTCAGTTATGTGACGCTCTAGTCTAAATCATCGGCTTGCTAATTTTACTCATTAGACAAGCGCCCACAGGAATTTATGGGCCATCACCACCACTGTTCTGACAGTGTTCAAACTCAATGGTACAGGTTCGTAAAGTAACAAAGGTAACATGGGCCCCTGCCAGCATTTGAAGCACTCTTAGCATAGCACTGAGTTAGTGGCAGTACAGGCGGTGTGGCTTCTCTGAGGGTAAAGTGAGAATGAAGAATCTGTGTTGTTCTGAGCCATGGTGAAGCACCAATGCAAGGTATTCTGTGTTGTTCTGAGACGTGGTGAAGCACCAATGCAAGGTATTCTGTGTTGTTTTGAAACAGATTGCTTTTGGCGCAGATCACATTGTAATTGAGGCGTGGGCCCATTTTGTATTTGACAGTTGTGTCTGAGGGATAACACTTTCCAAATGTGGCAGTTACTTGAAACCGTTAGCGATGCCCAAAGTGCCTCAACACACATTTTTGGGACTTGGGAGCGATGAGAGCAAATTAAACTGCAAACATTTATTCAGCATCAGAGCCTCATATTTTGATCTGTGCAGTGTGTGAATTAAATATGGTTTGATTTACGATGATTATAACTCTAACAACAATATACTTTAACAAGATGACTTCAGTATTATGTCAGTTGCGCTTGCCTAAAATCAGCAGTCATTTTCCAATGGAGTATTTTGTGTTGTTGTCAGTTCTTGAAAGTGCAAGTTTTTTTCAAGTTCCTCGTAAGCTGATTTGGTGGAATGTGCCTCATCAAAATGTTTAGTTTCCAAATTGCTTTTAATGACTTATGTGGATCTGTAAAATGTCAATTTACGTCGGAACAATAAATGATCCGAGTTCCTCGAGAAGCAGTTAAAATATCCCACAAAGCCAAACCGCCCACCAAAATGGCAGTTTATTTAGCCAAAAAGCAGTGGAACATTAAGGCTGCACTTATCATCAACGCATTAAATGACGATTCAGCTTTGTTTACGTCATCTGAATCTAAAGACTGACAGAAGATCATCAGTGGTGGCTCTGATCTAATAGACATAGCTCTCTGGTGAGAACATCAGAATGTCAGTTGCAAAACATGGCCTCATTTGATCAGTCTCTTTTTAAAATGATCAGACAGGATACAGGTCTCTCACTCTCCAGGACAGATTTACTGTCTGTTTTCCTATTACACATCATAGAGACGTTACCGACACAGTTAGTGAGTGCATCAATCATACTGCCCCCGTGGAAACGAACCCACAACCTATGGGTTGACTCCTCTGTCTTTGTGACAACCGTTCAACATGCCCTGCCTCTCTAGTCTCTGTCCTCCCTCTCTCTCTGCCTGGCCAACAGATGCCAACAGACGAGCTGCGTGAAGGCATCCGTGGATATTTGACTTGACGTTTTAAATATTTTGAAAGTAGCCATTTAAAACAGAATTGCTAAAAACATTGAAACATTAGTCCAAGGAGGCTGAGGTGATACCATGCGTGTCTCGTTGACAAAAATGTAATCTGTGTTTATATGACGTTAATTTCCACATATGCTTTGTGCTCATGGCTCATTCGAATTTGTCGGGTAGGCTCTGTTTTTTTCCCCACAACCGCCCTCAACGGAACAACACAAATCTGCATTTGGTACTTCGCTAGCTAGCAACTTAATTTGACTAGACTTAATTGGGAAATGATGACCATAATGTACGGTGCTCAACACGTCACACGTCACTCCACTGCGATGAATGTGCTAAACACATTTTTAAGAGAGGAGGGTATAATCAAACGGTTAGGTTGTTGGAGTGCACATGTGTCTGGCTACACATATGTGGGACAAACCACATGTGAACGGCCCGACATCTTTGCTTCTTTTTTTCTCCCTTCCAGTTCTGTTTGTTGTGTTGTGGAGTCAGATGAACAGGCTGTGATCCCCGTGTTCTGGTCCCGACCCTGTTGACACAGGCAGAGTAAACAGCCATCCATCCTTCTGGCCCTCCCTCCATGTTGCAGGCTGCCATTGGGCAGGGCTGAAGTGGTACAATACATTGAATTCAGACGAGACCCATCCGTCTGTACGACTGGCTGTAAATCCACCTCCTTTCCCCCTAAGACGGGTCAGGGCCAGGTTGGAGCTGGGCACCATCCGTGCAATGTTGATACGCTACAGAATGTGCCCTTGCCATGTAGTTACAACTGAACTGTAATCACAACCAAGATGTGTGTGTGTATCTGCGAGGGCTGCCTGGTGAGAGAGAGGGCGTCGTCAGAGACACCCGGCGGTCCTCCTCTATTGACTTAATAAGGTCTGATGTCATCACTGACATGTGCCTTTACATTACAGTCATTTAGTCAACAGTCTAGGCTAGACTCCAGACCAGACTACTGAGATGGTGTCCCTGTTCCTCTGGGGGGACGTTTCCCCTCAGGGCTGATGAGTGTTGAGGCTGAAGCAGCACAGAGAAGGAATCCATTAAACTCTGCTGCTGCTGGACGCCGCCTGTCTGACAAGCCTAGCCCAGCCCGGCCCGCCCTCACACAGCCCTAGTACAATACGGCCCAGTGGAGCTCTCTGCCCTGTGGTGACCTTCTCATGAAAGCCCTCTGTGCCGAGGGCTGAGACTACCCGCCATGCAAACGGTGGCAGGCGTTAGCCACTCTCAAGGAATGCACTGTGGTTCATATATAATAGGGTCTGTGACACTAACTCAGTAGGACTTTGTCACTCTGAGGGGGGTTGAGTATCGCTGTTGACTCTGCTGCTTTCAGTCAGCCGTGTATTGTGTCGTAATTGGCCTCAAGTGGGCCACATCTCCTGTACTGTATACATACTGCATACCAACCAGGACCCGGGCTGTGGGGCTGTGTAGGTGGGACACACTGTGGTCACTATGTCAGACGGCCCGGCTGACTCCTTGGGTCACGTATGGGTCAAACGGGCTCTGTCATAATCAGACAATGGGTGCTTTATGGCCAATGGGTTGATCAGACCCCTAACTCCATCCCACTGAGACATGATGACATTATGCACATTGAATGTCAAGTAGCCACTCCACGATAGTCCTCCACAACCACCATGCTTTCCTCCGCTGACTGTTGTTCATCTCCTCATGTTGTTTTTGTCCTCAGACCGAGAATGTGGACGCCTGCCTCAGTTTCCTGGATGCCAGAGGAGTGAATGTACAAGGGCTCTCCTCAGAAGGTAAGATGGAATTATTTAATTTTTTATGAAGTTGAATGTATAATGATGATTGTTAACCAATGTGGCTTGAGGCAAGGCTAGGAACTAGGATTGTGGTTGTACGGTTGTCATCTAGACCAGGGTTTCTTAAACTATGGGTCAGTACCCAACCTGGACTCTGAGTCCTGATCTAGATGACGGATTTATCACAGGATGGAAGGAAGTTAATGTGTCCTTGAGAGTTATAGCAGGATCGGTCAACCTAACTACGCATAGTTTTTGAATGGCCCATTTGAGGTTACTCTCCTCCTACAAGCTGCTATTAAACAGATATACAGCCCTACTCTTATGGGTGTTAACATGTCTGAAGGAGCCCCACAGTAACTAGCCAACTGTTATTTAAGACCAGTGTTTGTTGTCCAGGACCCCCATCAGTTTGACTCCCCTCTAAAGTTTGGGGAGGTGACGATGCCCTTGACCTATCGGAACAGCCGAAATAGCCTCCGGCCCGATACACTGACCGGTTACTCTAAATTCTGTCCCCCTAAAAACAGCAAAGTGACTTTGCCGGCCTGGAATTTAAAAGGGTACCTAAATATAAAGGCTATTGGGTTACTCTGCTCTGCAGCCCTGTTATTGATCGCTTTTCATCACTTTTTTTATGGGCGAGGGTCTCTGTCCCCCTGAGCCATGTGTATGTGGAGTGGGCCAGGCGAGGGTCTCTGTCCCCCTGAGCCATGTGTATGTGGAGTGGGCCAGGCGAGGGTCTCTGTCCCCCTGAGCCATGTGTATGTGGAGTGGGCCAGGCGAGGGTCTCTGTCCCCCTGGGCCATGTGTATGTGGAGTGGGCCAGGCGAGGGTCTCTGTCCCCTGGGCCATGTGTATGTGGAGTGGGCCAGGCGAGGGTCTCTGTCCCCCTGGGCCATGTGTATGTGGAGTGGGCCAGACATTCCATACACCCCTAAGCTGGTGAGGACTATGCTTCATTGAATTAGCTGTGGGCTTTGCAGACTTTCGAGGCCTCCATACGCTTGTGCTTAGTTTTTACGAGGCGTGGAGTTTGAAAAGAAACGGGACGTTTGATGTACTTGGAGGGTATAGGAATTTTTCCAAGAAAACAATCTGTAATAATCTTCTAGGAAAAAACTCCAGAAAGGCGTCTTGTGGGCAACCTCACCCTCAGATGTGCCAGATTTAATGATCTTGTTTGTCGCATGCGTCAAAGTCCCGGAAACACCCCCGATATAACTTCATAGCAAGCAAATAAAGACTTAATACATAGCATAATAAAACTGGACTTCTCATTTTCTGTTCAATGCTAGAAAACAGCCAACAAACGGTACAAAAACCATTCAATGTCCAGCACTCTTTTGTTTTGCCAGGGTATTCAACAACGGCTTTTCAGTTCTACGAGTTAACCCACAGATAGGTTAATCCGTGCCTGCTGAGATCTATTCAAGGGTCACCCGCTCTAGTCTAAACCAAACCTTTTAAAAGCAGGTGTGAACCTCTAAAAGTGCCCTTCCTGCAGTTCATAGCCATGTAGAGCGAGGGGTCATCTGTGGCAGGTCGTTAAGTGGTAGCAGGGTCTGTACGGTGAGGGAGAACCAGCTGGACGGCAGGGCCCTGCTCTCACTGTGCTGACTGTCACCCGAACCCAAACTTACTCTTTGATCTCTGTGGGTACAGATGCCTGTACAAATAGGACAATTTTTCCTAGCCTAGTTAGCACTTAAACGCCTCTCCTTGCCGGGTCAGTGAGGACACGCATACTCACTCTCCTGATCCACAACATGGAGAGCACACCTACTGTGTCCACCACTCTGTACAACTAGCAGTCCATATCTTCTGTCTTCATCAGATAACTAGCTAGAAGAAGCAAAGGTCAGGACTAGTTCTGGAAGTTACTCAGTTTGTTTGTCAGCTGGTTGGGGAACAGAGTAGCTGAAAGGGGAAGAGAATGTATAATTCGAGGTTTAAAGACCTCAGATCATATCACTTTTGAAAGGGAAATCTATAACTTCCTCTTTCTCTATAGTCAAAGTTCACAGCCTTGGTCGTTAGGGTCAAATGTTATTGAAAGAGGCCTAGGCTAAATCGGCCCGCGTCTGGGGATTAAATCCAGGAAAGATTAATTGGGTGGGAGCGGTTCAGCAGTCCCATTTTTCCTCAATACTTTTCCTGTACCATTCAGGCCTAGCAGAACCCTCCCTCTACCTCTTCCGAAGTCCTTTGTGGCTCGTAAAATCCGCCCCCAAAAAATACAAAAGGTTAAATGAAACCGCTCTAACCACTTAAAAGTCCCTCGAAGCGGGGCCCATTTACTCTGACTGTGGCCCAAGGAGAACTGGCACCGAAGTGCTGACAGTACTTAGCCCACGTTGCTTTGAAACTGGGCAAAAGACATGTGCTCCTGTATGGTGGGGCCAATGGAGCTTAGCATAACTAACCATTATTGGATCATTCTGAGGGAGAGGGTCTCTGGAAGCAGGCTGAATAGAAAGAGTGGGACCAACCCTCTGGTAAAGAGCTGGCTGACTTTAGAGGAAACCGTATCATGGTTGACCTCTGGATATCTGGATCAATTTCGGTTCCATTTTCCTCATCCCTGTCAAAATTGCAGCTGTTTTGTTTTTCTCCAAATGTCAACCCTGCTGCGATATCTGTGTTTAATTAATTTGTTCCACATCCATATGAAGCACGAGGAGACAACTGGTCACATTGATATCAAAAGTCCTTATTTACAGTATGAATAGATGTTCACATGGTCAACAGCATCTATCTCAAACTCTTCAGGACGGTTTTCCTTGACACAGATTAAGCCAAGTACTGGACTAGTAAACACTTTCAATGGAGATTCTCCATTCAGCGTGCTTTTTAGTCCACAAATAGGCTTAGTCTGGGTCCGGGAAACTGGACCTTCATGTTTCAGATAGTAACATCAAAGGCCCTTTATTTCTGTTTTGCTATTGTGTTCTACACTACAAATCTCCAATTATTCTGTGGCCATTGACCAATTGCTTTGCCGAATGAATGTGGGACATTTTCGTTCTTCAAGTGAATACTGCCGTTTGGACTCCTGCAATGTAACAATATGAATGACTGCGACCTGGAGTTTGAAATCAAAAACGTAAAGATTAATCTTTCCAACTTTTTGCAATTGGCAAACAACAGGCCAAGAAAGTTGAGCCCCCTAATGTAAACTGCTGTGTCAGCTGTTGAAATCTTTCAAACAGCGTCTGTGTCAGCTATTTTGATATGAAAAGCCATTTCACAAGTGGATGCGTTAGCGCTCCGATGACGGGTGCTGAGCGAGAGATACATTTTCATTCCTGGATTTCAGATTAATCATATCACAGTTGATAGGCTCCCTTTGTTTTGCAAGGAGAAGGAAACTTTAAAAGCATTTTAGAGTAAGTTTAGAGTGAATGTGTGCAAACTAGTCAGAACCCATCTCTCATGAGGACTAAGTCACTCAGCCAGTGAATCCCTAGTGCAATAACTGTGAAATAGTCAATATCAACAATCTGAGATTCAAAAATAGATTACGAGGGTTACAGTTCAATTAGACACTTTTTCCGTTAGTAATGGCACACTGCAGCTGACTCACTATTTCAGTCTCACTTCCTCATTTTGAGACTAAAACAACACTAGATACTCACTTCCCTTGCCATCAGATGTGTGTTTGTGTCAGACGAGACCTCTCGTCTCTTCTCTTAGCCAAGCAAGGCATCATACAGAGGGATGGTATATGTCATTTAGCTAGCTGACGCTTTTATCCAAAGCAATTATAGTACTGCGTGCATACATTTCAGTATGGTTGGCCGCAGCGGGAATTGAACCCATGTTCCTGATAATGATGTGCTCTGTTCCCCTGTCTACCTGTCAGAGATCCGGAATGGGAATCTAAAGACCATCCTGGGCCTATTCTTCATCCTGTCTCGCTACAAGCAGCAGCAGCAGCAGCAACAGCAGTACTACCAGTCGCTGGTAGAGCTTACACACCAGACCACCGGGGCGGCGCCGGCCAGCCCCCTCAGAACGCAACAAGAGATGCAGTCCAGGTAGGCTCAGTTGTCCTCACATCTCAATGGTGTCGGGTGAAGTTGGCCCCTAGATGCTACATTTTGGGTCCGTTTTGCATTTTCCTTACTAATGGTTAAGGATCCTAGATCCTATATCTGTACCCAGGGGAAACTTCACCCCGGAGCCGTCTCAATGCACACTGTTGTGGAGACTTAGCTGAATTGTATGTATAGGAATTAAACTGTGTCCATTTTCCAGGTTTGGTTTAAGCATTGTGTTATTGGGGATAGTCACATTTGCAGCCACTATACTGGTGTGTTATTTTGATTCTGAACACATTTCATCTTGGGATATTTTGACTTTGGTGTACGGTTCAAATCGAGCTTGTCTCGTCCAAACAGGTCCCTGCTTTGTACTGTCACACCATTTACCATTTAATAAACAGATAGGAGCTAACAGAGGAACATTTCAACAGTATACAGAAAGTGGACACTGTCGCTGCCCACTAAGCAATAAAACCAGGAAGGGACCCGGACCCATGTGATGTAAATAGACAGCCCAGCCTGAGAGAAGCATCTAAAGAGAGGTTTAAAATACCACACATGGGTGGCATTCCCCTGGCGAGCTCAGGTTACATCTCCCAACCATCCCAACCAGGCCCTGGTCTGGCCTGCTGCTGGTGTGTGGATGTATTCTGAGTTACCCACTGTTGATCCTCTGGTCACTGTCAGTACTGGGGAACACTAGGGAGGGAAGGAGGGGCAGATTTTGAGAGGCTGTAACTGAATAACTGAGTCTAGGGGTTTTAGGCTGGCTGTGGGTGGGAGGGGTGCAGAGAGAGACACAGCTGCCCCTCATTCCTCCCTCTCAGGCCTCAGCTCCCTGGGACCTCTCCCAGTCAGAGGCAGCAACTAGCAACAGGTGCGGGTCCGATACCCCTGCCGACCCGATACAAGGCCGAGGCTGGCATTCCAGCAGGACCGCCCAGTCACACAAGCCGGGCCTGGGTGATGTCACACAGAAGAAGTTGGCCAGGAGGCCAGAAAGCCATAAGGAGCCAGGAACCAGAGGGCTAGTTAAAAGTATGGGGCTGGCTTCCAACAACACCCAGGATCTGCCAGGGTTTCCACAAGGTCTGCCAGGCCCAGTAACGTCTCACTCCCCTGGGAGCGATTACTAAATCAACACCCCACCGGAGGCGATGCTCCACAGCCCATCACTGCTACAGGAAGCCATTGTTCTCCCAGTAGAGAAGTGGCTGGTGTGGTGGTGGTTTTAATGGAGAACCAGATATGGTGTGTGTGTGTGCATGTACATGTGTGTGAGTGTGTCAAAAATCTGACCCAAACCAGGATGATTTATCAGTTTGTCATAAATAGTTCAGAACCAACACAAGAAGGATTTTTAGGTATTCAACTGTAGGGGATTATGAGGGCATGTTACATTAGCCAATTAGCTTGAGCTGTAAAGTGTTTTGAGTGAAATATACTCTGAGGACGCATTCACCTCTCTGCCCGTAGTATGACATACATGTTAGTGTTCTTCATCATTCACCTCTCTGCCCGTAGTATGACACACATGTTAGCGTTCTTCATCATTCATCTTGTACTGGAGGCAGCTCTGCAGGGTGGGCACTAGTTGGAACAGCCACAATGATGTCATAAAATCTGATTTTAAACCTTACCTTAACCCTAACCTTAACCACACTGCTAACCCTAATGCCTAACCCTAACCTTCATTTTTGTTTTCATGAATTCTGACAATATAGCCAATTTTGACTTTGCGGCTGGCCCATCTAGCAGAAGTTTTGCCTCAAGGACAAGACTCGTCCCAATAAACATCAACCTGCGTATGGCATTGTCTGATTTCACAGACTTGACCAGCCCTGTCTGGATCTCTTAACCAAAAATACAATCTAGGACAATGTAGTCTGATCCACCGAACAATGCAGTGTTGCTTTTTATAAAGCAATTATCAATTATCTCTCTCTCACTTAATCACACACGTGTGCACACACACACACCCGTCCTCCTCTCTCCCCCCAGACACCAGTCAGGTCGATCAGAGCTCCAGCAGCAGGTGCTGGCTATAGAAAGCCCAGTGCTGTAACTGTAAATGTGAGCAGGCCAAGTGCTCTGTACGTGCGTGCGTGCGTCTATGTTGGGGGGAAACTCCCCATTGGTGGCTCGCGACACCCAGGAGCCTCTGGTGCTGGAGATGTAGTAGGTAGGGGGGCAGCATCGGCGATCCCTCCCACTTAACTCACCATGTCCCATGGTGAACAAGTTGACCCCCTTGTCTCGCGCTCGCGCCTGCCCACCGCCAAGCCCCGGGAGAGAAAGAGTCGTCTGCTCTATGGGAAAGCCAAGCCAGACCCCTCTAGGTACTGTACTGAGTAGAGTCTCTGTCGGTGCCTGTTGGCTCTCTGTTCTGATTTAAAGCCAAGCGTGGTACCACTACTGTAGTTGGATTACGAGGATGTGTTGATGTCATCATGAACTGGTAATTGACTGCCTTTATTCAAACTAGTTTCACGTCTATGCTTAGTATTATTGCCTGCATAGGTTTTGATGTGTTATTTTGTGAAGTTGGTTGAAAGGGAACTATGAGTTGCTGCTTGTGGAGATTGCTTCAGTCTGTAAGTGAATCTACTCTGAGGTTTCTGAGCGGTAGTGTTTCAGAGTTTCTATATGTAATGTCTGTAAGTGAATCTACTCTGAGGTTTCTGAGCGGTGGTGTTTGAGTTTCTTTATGTAATGCTATGAGCATTCCTGTCTTTTCACACAGGCTTCAGTTCATCACTATATTGACAGTTCCGTCTAGATTATCCTTTGAGCTTTAGATGAGCTATATACAGCAATTGATAGAACTGAAGTTATCAATGTGGTAAGGGGTTGTGTATGCCTTTGTTCGTTTATAGGCGCTAGGCAGACATGTGTGTGTCTTTATTTTGGATTGAGGTAGAGCGAGAGATGGAATTCACACTCCCTGATCGTTAAAAGGGTGTGTGTGCACGTGTGTGCGTGTGTCACCGTCGGAGGACATCTTCATACCTGCTGTCAACAGAGGAATCTGCCGTTGTGGATCATCGAGGGATTAGCTATTGTCTGGCCTCAGAACTGTGACAGTGTTGAGCCAAAGTGAATAAATAACCATAGCTCATATCTAATAGGACAGTGATGCCTCTCCAATATGGCTCTCATATGGTACGCGCAAGGCCGTGGTCGCAGTTCATGAGATTGCACTCGATGATGTATGTCTTAATCAATGTGACCTGACATATTGTACAGCGCATCTTTACCTCACATGTTCAGCTTTTCTCTTAAAGGTCGTGGTTTGGATAAACGCTAGAGGGTAGGAATATACTGTGGCTTTTATGTTCCAGTAGACTTTATAGGGGATGCATTGGGCCACAGTGAAACATGTGCTGTGCAGGTCCCCTGTCAGTTTAATTAAGTGAAACACATGCTGCTATACAATTTCAATGCACTGTAGCCTAGTGTAGCGATAGCTCTTTCTACCAGTTACACAGACCAATAGCTAGTGATCTAGCCCTGTGACCTTCTCTAACTTTAAACCCCATCCTTCCCGTCACTAGTGGCTGTTCACAATAGGGCCAGCTGAAATATGAAACTTCAGGAGAAAATGGAAAAGGTCCAACGCACGTTCATGTACAAGATGAGAAAGGTTTGGGCGGAGGCGTTGTGCCCACGTTGCGACATCATCCTCTGGGAATAATGGCTTCTATTAATCATGGCGCCGCGGCTGTCTTCCTTACGTGACCCGACCATTTACTTTACCCCTTGCACAAAGGATTATGGGAGGAGAGAGGATAGAGGAGCGAGTGGGGCGCATCGTTGGTTACGGGTGTTTATTAAGTCTCTGTCAGATGCCATACATACACCTTCCATTTGCACATGAATATGAACAGGCCTCTCAGCCAGGTATAATGGGAAATTGCCCCGTTTTGTGTTTTTGAAGCTCTATGGTACTTCCCTAGTTAATTGAAGCTCTATGGTACTTCCCTAGCTTATTGAAGCTCTATGGTACTTCCCTATCTCATTGAAGATCTATGGTACTTCCCTAGTTCATTGAAGCTCTATGGTACTTCCCTAGCTCATTGAAGCTCTATGGTACTTCCCTAGCTCATTGAAGCTCTATGGTACTTCCCTGGCTCATTGAAGCTCTATGGTACTTCCCTAGCTCATTGAAGCTCTATGGTACTTCCCTAGCTCATTGAAGCTCTATGGTACTTCCCTGGCTCATTGAAGCTCTATGGTACTTCCCTAGCTCATTGGCATACAGCAGAAGAAGAGACATGCATAATGGATATCTCAGAGGTCAATTAGTAGCCACCCTTAGCGGCATTGTCAGAAACCGGATGTTTCTGGTTTTCAGGGATACAGCAACTTCCGTTTCCCCTAAAAAGCGGAAGTGGGGACTCCACTCAGGTGCCTTTCTACGCCTGCTATGTTAGGTTAATTAGTAGCCAACAATGACTTGGAACCTCCTCAAAATTAAATCAAAGCCTTGTTAATTTTCCAGGGAGAGGGAGAGTCCACAGTTACGATTTAGACAGTCGGATTGACTAAAACTCATTAGAGTTGGGGGTAATTTGAACAGGAGCACAACGCTACACAAAATGATCATTATCACTCTCAATGGGAGTTGGGCCAACCATGCATTGATAAGGGTATCGCTCTGTGTTGCCCGGTTTTAATCTAAGATAAGATCTCTTCAGTGGCCCTAATGAAACCAACTGAGAAATAATGTCTAATAAATGTTTTATTTCTTCTGTGTAATGGAATACTTTCTCATCTTTCATTGCAAGTGGCTACCAAAATCTCTCCCAACTTCCTTCCATCAGTCCTTCCTCTTCCTGTGTCTCTCCCATCTGGGAAGAAGTGACCCCTGAACCATAAAGATGAATATTTATATGTTAGAATAATCTTCAGAAATGCAATCTAAATGCTTTTGATAATCTGCATATCCCTTCTGTCGCCCTGTAAAACTGCACTCATTTTGCCCTTGAAAACCGCAGTCATTTTATTCCAATATTTATTGAGTGTTCTAATTTACCCATCATGCATTAAGTGTTCAGTCTTAATTTGCATTCCAAGGCAACTGGCACTGGGACTGGGTATCACTCACCTCTTAAGGGTGGTTTATTGACCCTCATCTCTTCCACTATCCCAAAACTAACTAACAAACAAACAGCTATACACAGAGGACATGTCCTGACTATCGGACAAGATCTAGTAACTTTAGATGACCAATGCTGTTGTTTATTCAGCTTCCTGTGTGTTTGTGTGATGACAGTTAAAGGCCAGGGAGGTCACCTTTACCACCGGCACAGATCATCATTTCGTGAATCATGTTGCCCCAGTGCTTCTTGCACTCCTCCTCGGACAGGAGGGGCACAGCACCCTGCTGCAGTTTGTTGGGGTAATTTGCAGGCTGGTAGCTGCTCATGCCCCAGCCGGGAAGTCACACAGGTCATGCCAGGGGCGAAGTTATCCTCGTAGGAAGCCAGGCACACGGGGGACACTTTGGCGCTCAGGAAGCCAGGCAAACGGGGGACACTTTGGCGCACCAGAAGCCAGGCACACAGGGGACACTTTGGCGCTCAGGAAGCCAGGCACACAGGGGACACTTTGGCGCTCAGGAAGCCAGGCACACGGGGGACACTTTGGCGCTCACGGAAGCCAGGCACACAGGGGACACTTTGGCGCTCAGGTGTGTCCACCCCTCCCGAAAGTCGAGGGTAACCATGGTAGAATCTTAACCTCAAGGATGTCATCCTGGTGGAACCAGTCCGATGAGTAGGGACTCCTGACTGATACAATTGTAAACTCAGCAATCAGGCTGGTTCTACAACGCTAGGGTGATGTATCCAGTTGCTTATCAATGCCGGGCAATCAAACAGTTCTCAGCCATGTACCAGGAGGGCGAGACTCTGCTCAAAACAGCCTCTTATCCTAGCTTAACGCAAATAATAAAATTTAATTTTCTATTTTTTTAATTATTTTACATTTTTGATTATTGTGTGCTTGTTGACATTTACTGCATTGATTGAAAGGAACTAGGAACATAAGCATGGACTACTGTAGGTAGCTAACGTTAGCTAGCAACATATATTTGGAAAAGCTAGATACCTGCCGAAACGTACCTATCTAGCTAGCTAACTTTGCTAGGAAGACAGCTGGCTGTGAAGATGGCTAACAAGCTAGCGGAAGCTAATGACATGACTGATGCTAACAAGCTAAGCGAGATAGATAGCTAACCAATAATGCATTATGCTCTCTGGCCTTATAGCAAGTAGTAAAAGTCACTTACTTATAAGTGTATTATAAGGCATTATAAGGAATTATAAATGCATTTATAAGGCATTTTATGTATGCCTCATTGAAAGTGTTACCAGGTCATGTCAGTATTTAGCTTAGATCAATAGGGGGTCAGTTGTTCATTGTTTACTATATGCTTAGAACTATTGCATGAATAGGTTTTTTATTATTATTTTGTCAAGTTAGTTGAGGTTAGTTGCTGCCTATGGAGATAGCTTCAGTCTGCAATTTAATCGACTGAGGTTTTTTTGTAGTAATGTTTCAAAATGACTCCATGTAATGCTATGTGCATTTCTGTCTTTTCATAGAGGCTAGGTTGTCAGTACATCGACAGTGTTGAGTTGGTCCTTTGTCCGAGCGTGCATGTGTTGATGCATTTGTAGGCAGGTATGTGTGTGGCTGTGCACTGATTCTCTCCCTCAATAGTGTGCAGCGAATTCTGCTAGATGAAAAGCCAAAATGAGTATGACATCCTGGCGTTTAAAGCAATTTTCTAAATGTCACATACTATAAAACGTTCTATTTTCACACACCCAACATGCCAACTAGAACGCAAGTTTGGGTATGCAGACACGGTCTGCGTCTTTACTTTGGATAGAGAGGCAGAGAGATGGAATGAACACTTACTGATTAGCCTCGTTAAAATGGCATATGTTGTGATGAATCTGCTATTGTAATCTGAATTATTTTCTATTGTAATTTGCTGTGGCATATCAAGAACATCGTCGTGAAACTTCAGATAGAACAGCAACAAGTAAGTTTGCGTCATACCCGTGGAATATTGATGATATGCACAGAGCTGGAATGCTGTTTCAGCCTATCAGCATCCAGGATCCAAACTACCCGGCTTATAATAGCCCTTATACACATGGTTTTAAGTTTTGTCGATGATTCCGTGCTACTGTACCTAATGCTAGCAGTAGATTCAGTCAGCAGGAAACCGAATGTGGTAACACTTTACATGAAGTTCCACTCGTGTAATAGCAGAAACAGTTGAACTCCATTACGATGCAACTACAAAGCAATTACTAAAATATTTCGTTGTGAATGTAGTAATCATACAATTACTACTCATGAGCATCGTTTTCATGTTCAAGTATGTTTATTGAATGTCATATCCAGTTCAGACCAATGGGTGGCACTCTCAGTCTTGGTAGCTAAGGCTTAGGTGTTGTACATTATGTAGTAATATATAGAATGACATAGCAATACATAGTATGACATAGCAATACATAGAATGACAGAGCAATACATAGTATGGACAGGCAAGCTGCGGCATGGCTCTTAGTTGGCGGCCAGGGTCTGGTCCACCCAGGAACGGAGCTCGGTGACGCGGGCGTACACAGCGGGGGTAGTGGTGGAGCAACGGCTGCTGCCCCAGGACACAATACCGACCAGGGTCCAGACGTTGTCCTTCTCACAGACCAGGGGGCCACCGGAGTCACCCATGCAGGAGGTAGCACCAGCACCACCGGCACAGATCATGACGTCGGAGATGCTGCTGCCCCAGTGGTTCTTGCACTGCTCGTTGGACAGCAGGGGCAGAGCAGCCTGCTGCAGCAGGTTGGGGGTGTTGAGAGCATTGTAGCGCTGCAGACCCCAGCCGGAGGTCACACAGGTCATGCCAGGTGAGAAAACGTCGGCGGTCTCAGCCAGGCACACGGGGGACACGTTGGTGTTCAGGACAGCGGGGGTGGCCAGCTTGATCAGGGAGATATCGTTGTTGATGGTACTGGGGTTCCACTTGGGGTGGGTGAACACCTGTGGGTGGGGGGGGTGTGGGAGAGAATGGAGGGTTAGAACTGAAACCTTTATGAAATGGAGAGTTCTTGGGTTCAGCTGAGCTGGCGGGGGGGATAGGCTGATCCTAGATCAGTGCCTGAGGGGAACTTATACCCAGAGCTATAGAGGAGGATGTGTGAATATGCATAGTCACTTTAACTATACCTACATGTACATATTACCTCAATTACCTCGACTAACCGGTGCCTCCGTACATTGACTCTGTACCGGTACCCCCTGTATATAGCCTTGCTACGGTTATTTTTACTGTTATTTTACTGCTTTTATTTTTTACTTATCTATTGTTTACTTAACACTTATTTCTCTTAACTGCATTGTTGGTTTAGGGCTTGTAAGTAAGCATTTCACAGTAAGGTCTACACCTGTTGTATTCGGCGCATGTGACAAATGTGATTTGATATGACTGTGCTGTACCTTAGCGGGCTTCAGGATCTGGATGTCCTCAGCATTGTTGCCGCTTCCCTTGTTGTGCTCTCCAATGATCACGCGGTGGTAGGTAGCGACGTTGCAGTGAGCGGCGGTGACCACCCAGTTCTCGTTGATCAGGGATCCCCCACAGAAGTGGAAGCCGCTGGTCTGCTGCAGAGATACCTGCCAGGGCCAGGAGTGGGGCACAGCCTCCTCACCATTGACGATGCGGGCATAGCCAGACACCTCTGGCTTGATGGCGGGGATGCCGCAGCCTGGGGACATGAAAACATTTAGTAAACACTTAGCTCGTCATGTTTTATAACAACAGTAAATGCTCTGTTTAATGCAGCATACTCAACCATGGGCATCTAACGTACGGAAATGTTTCCAAATAACATCACCAAGTGCTAGCAATGTAGCAGTAACACATATAATGAGAACAGTAGTGGTCCAAGATCAGAGCCTTGAGGAACTCCACAACGTACTTTTACACTGTTAGCATTAAAACAAGGGTTAAGGGTTAAATCAAGGAGGTAAGACTGTAGGTAAAGAGAAGGCGTGAATACTCACCGTAGGCGGCGCTGACGAAGGCGAGACAGGACACGAACCAGAGGAAAGCCATTGTGAGAATGTGACAGTCTAGTGGACGGGGGACCCTATTTATCCCCAAACCCCATATGTCTATAACAAATGGGAGACCGAGGTGTTGAGGATAACCATGGTAGAATATTAACCTCAAGGAGGGGGATGATGTATCCAGCTGCTTATCAACGCTGGGCGATCAGACAGTTCTCAGCCATGTAACAGGAGGGTTAGAGCAGTTATCAAAACATGACCTTCAGTGCTCTTGGAAACTGTGCTCCAAACAGCCTCTTACCATCACAGAGGGACTGGCCCCCTTCCCACTCAACCCCTTTACAATGCCATTTTAGTCATTGTTTAGCAGACGATCTTATCCAGAGTGACTTGCAGTTAGTGCATTCATCTTAAGAGAGCTAGGTGAGACAACCACATATCACAGTCGTAGTAAGCACATTTTTCCTCAATAAAGCAGTTATCAGCAAAGTCAGTGCTAGTAAGAAAAAGACAAGTGAGAGTATTAGTGCAAGAAAGGCATCCTCTCCTTCTCTTCCTCATCTTCCAGGGTTCATTAAGACATAAGAAGCAGTCGGAACACTTTGTCAGATGAACCATTACATACAGCATGTGGGACTTGTTGTTTCATTAGGAAAGGGTCATTGGAGTATTTAGATCAATGGTTGATTGTTTTCATTCGATATACTGTATCCAACGTGATTGTGAATGATTTGAGTCTCATGTAGAATCATTTTGGTGTTTTCTTTTTCTTTTCCTGTTGTTCTTCTCATCTTGTAGTGATGTAACACTATTTCCTACACGTATCCTTGGTTAGCATGATAACACATTTCCATTCCCTCTCCACATGACCTCTCCACTGGAAAAAACACACCTGCAATTCAAATCCCGAGATAACAACTCTCTCTCGGGTCCCTTTCACTTTGTGGTCCTCTAGTTGTCTTTTAATTTACTTAAATCACTGAAGATTATTACACACTAAAAAGTCAATGCCAAAAACATGTTTAGTGTTCGATGACTTTGTCATCGATCCTTACACCTCTATCAGGCTAACATAATGTTAGCTATTACTATCAGGCTAACATAATGTTACCTATTACTATGAGGCTAACATAATGTTACCTATTACTATGAGGCTAACATAATGTTACCTATTACTATCAGGCTAACATAATGTTACCTATTACTATCAGGCTAACATAATGTTACCTATTACTATGAGGCTAACATAATGTTACCTATTACTATGAGGCTAACATAATGTTACCTATTACTATCAGGCTAACATAATGTTACCTATTACTATCAGGCTAACATAATGTTAGCTATTACTATCAGGCTAACATAATGTTACCTATTAAAATCAGGCTAACATAATGTTACCTATTAATATCAGGCTATCATAATGTTACCTATTAATATCAGGCTAACATAATGTTACCTATTAATATCAGGCTAACATAATGTTACCTATTAATATCAGGCTAACATAATGTTACCTATTAATATCAGGCTAACATAATGTTACCTATTAATATCAGGCTAACATAATGTTACCTATTAATATCAGGCTAACATAATGTTACCTATTAATATCAGGCTAACATAATGTTACCTATTACTATTAATGTTTTGAGCTATGCATCTCAGCTATTGAGAATGTTGAACTTTTTGTGTGTTTTTAGCGAAAAATATGTTTTACGTTTCTATATTTGTGTTTGACGGTTGTGTTAATTGTTTTGAGAGCATTGAACATCCCTCATTGTGTCAAACCAATTGAGAAAAAATGAAAGTCTACATTGTCACGGCCCATCCATACTGCCATATCCATACTGCCTTATCCATACTTCCATATCCATACTGCCATATCCATACTGCCATATCCTCACTGCCATATCCTCACTGCCATATCCTACTGCCATATCCCAGTGCCCGCTAACTCAATACTCGTAAAGTCTATGTACTTCATTTGAAGTTTGAAACAATGTAACATCAAATATTTTTTGTTTTAAAAATCTGAAACCAATGTAACTTAATGTAAAGTGCAACTTAATGTAACTCAATGTAAAGTCTGACCCAATGTAACTTCATGTAAAGTCTGACCCCAAAAGCCAAGGTGTTGTATCTCTGCTGTGCTCCCACCATTCACAGTCCTCAATAGACCTGCGTAGCTGTGCTCCCACCAGTCACAGTCCTCAATAGACCTGTATTGCTGTGCTCCCACCAGTCACAGTCCTCAATAGACCTGCGTAGCTGTGCTCCCACCAGTCACAGTCCTCAATAGACCTGTATTGCTGTGCTCCCACCAGTCACAGTCCTCAATAGACCTGTTTAGCTGTGCTCCCACCAGTCACAGTCCTCAATAGACCTGTATAGTGGGGTTGATGAAGGTTGGCCAAGACCACATGCTTTCAGAGCCACTCACCCCGACCACCTGGCTTTTACCCTGATTTACTGCGTGTTCACTGTGATTAAAGCAGTCCCCTTTGTTCATTAAACACCCTGTTGTTTTCTTTGTGTCCGTTTCGAGTTCCCTAACTATTTCCTGTCGAATGCCAGCAGAGGCCAAGCGAGGCAGTAACCACCAGCCTCGACGTTAATTCTCTCAACATGACTAAGAATGAGTGTCCCTTTGTAAACTGTGATTTTGCCTGGAGGAGTTTCCTACACCACCTCCTCCGTAGGGTTTTTATTCACCCTCGTTAAGAATGTGTTTATATTTCTGAGGTTAAAACCCTATTTTTTGAGGGAGACCAGTCAAGATTCAGTAGGAGATTTCTGTGAAAAAGTGGCACATTATGGTGAGGGAGAGTTGCTTTACAATTAAAGGCTAATTGAAGCTGTTACATTCTTCAAACAAATGTGGTAATAATATTATATAATATAGTAATATAATGGTAATAATATAGTAATATAATGGTAGTACTAAAATATAGTAATATAATGTTAATAGTATAATATAGTAATATAATGGTAGTAATATAATGGTAATAATATAATATATGCCATTTAGCAGACGCTTTTATCCAAAGTGACTTAGTCATGCGTGCATACACTTTTCGTGCGGGTGGTCCCGGGAATCAAACCCACTATCCAGGCATTGCAAGCTCCATGCTCTACTGAGCTACAGAGGACATACACATGAAATGTGTGGCCCATCACGTGAAGTACGGGTACTCACTATGTGTTTCTTTCACTAGGGCTCGTGTTGTTAGTTACTGTCTCTCTCTCGCTCAATGCTCTCCTTATTGCATTAGATGATATCTCAAAGATGCTACAGTTTAAAGAGTCCAGCGAGCCGTTAGCCTCATTCCTTCACTAAATCTGTGTCTCTCTCTGCTCTCTCCACAGTCTCACTGCGCGGTATGGTAGTCCCCCGGGTCACAGTGGAATAGGAGCAGCACCACAGAAGAAAAACACAAGGTATGACTCTTATATCAAGGCTGACTTCCTGGCACCTGCTTTCAGTTCATGTCGACAGGAATGACACATATTTGTACTTTACTATACAATCTACTTGTGAAAATCTTGGCACAATGGAGTTCTTACATTTGGTTTGGTAGTACATCTATCTTAGAGTATTTCATAATGTGTTAGCTATTCTCTGATGCGAAACTAGCATCGGCACTTGGCGACCCCAGGCGTAAATGACGTGTGTGAGCCATTTAACTCAAGACTATGTGGATTAGGGGCCATTTTAAAGAATGTTGCATTGACCAGAATGGCTTGCTGTGGTGGCTTCCAGCCAGTTGCAGTCTCCTATACTTCCCCAGGCTGTGTCCCTACAGTTGTCTGGCTCCCAGAGCATTTGTTTCTCCTTAGTGGTAGTGGCTGGTGGGAACCAGCATGCTGGCAAATTACTTCACGCAAACCCCGTCAAGCTATGTGAAATATGTGCTGGACAGCATTGACAACCCTATGAGTGATATTCCCCCTCACAGCATTGACAACCCTATGGGTGATATTCCCCTTCACAGCATTGACAACCCTATGGGTGATATTCCCCCTCACAACATTGACAACCCTATGGGTGATATTCCCCTTCACAGCATTGACAACCCTATGGGTGGTATTCCCCTTCACAGCATTGCCAACCCGTCAGCTGATGTTTTTGCTGAATAGCCGTGTAGAAGCTGCTTTGCTCTCACACCCAACTGTTAACTAAGGGAAGAGTGGCAGTGTTACGTTTCAAGTTTTGTTAGTCATATATCCAATATTTACACATGTATCAGAGAAAAGGGGGATTGGGGGACAAGTGTTTAAATTGTGCAGTATTAGTACTGTAAATAAGAGTCTGGTTGTGATGTGTGTGTGTGTGTGTGTGTGTGTGTGTGTGTGTGTGTGTGTGTGTGTGTGTGTGTGTGTGTGTGTGTGTGTGTGTAGCGTGTCTTTGGATGTGTGTACTGAGTGTGAGTGTGTGTGTGATAAGGTGCGGAAAGTCAGTGCAGGTGGTCAGTCCAGTTCAAGTGTTCAGCAGTCTGATGTCTTGTAGATAGAAACTGTCTCTGAGCCTGTTGGTATCAGACCTCATGCTCCAATACCATCTGCCCGACAGTAAAGGAGAGAACAGCTCGTGGCTGGGGTGTGTGGGGTCCTTGATGATGCTGCAGGCCTTCCTCAGGCACCATTTTGAGTAGATGTCCTGGATGGGTGGGAGCACGGTCCCAGTGATGTACTGGGCTGTCTTCACCACCCGTTGGAGGGCCGTGATGTAACTGGTCAGGACGCTCTCGATGGTGCAGCGGTAGTATTTGGAGAGGCCGTCTTAGGAAGTAGACGCTGCTGCGCCCTTTTGACAAGTGTTGTTGGTCCATGTCGTCCTCGGTTGTTGGTCCATGTCGTCCTCGGTTGTTGGTCCATGTCGTCCTCCCACTAACACTTTAATTAAAATGAATACCTTATATTATTATCCAAATTGAAACTCTATCGATTGGATAAGACGGCAGATGAGATTTCAGAACAAAAGGAGTTGGCCAGAGTTACTTTTCCCCTGACCCAGTGCAATGCCCAGCCATTCATCTCCCTGTTGGCCTCCTCGCTCCCTCATTACCTTGGCTAATGAAACTGGGCCTGTCCCATCTGGCCAACCACACCAGGACTGATTGGGTTTCTTAGCTAGCCCTGCCTGCAGCCAGAGCCGGATAGAGACTATAGTGTGTGTGTGTGTGTGTGGGTTGGTGACAGACTGCACTGTTTTGGGGGCCAGGGTCAGCACTCTCTGGGCCTTCCAGGGGGCTGGTGCGATACGGCTAGGAGCCAGCGGCAGTCGTAAAAAGACAGATGATACGAGTCCACAGGGTCTCACTACACCCGACCTGGAGAACACACGGCCTGTGTGAGTTGTCCTGAGCCTCTAATGAAATGAAATGGACTGGACAGATTTTTCAGATGCAGATTGATATGTGAAAATAAAAACTTGTGGTCACGTGACCTGCTCCCATAACTTGAAACTAACTACATCGTTGATGAAGAGTGCATGCACGTTTTATTAGATTAATTCTCGCTGGGAAGGGGTCAGGGTAGAAATGTACCAAATGATATAATTCACTGAAAGTATTGTACATGAAGACATAGCACTCTAGTTTCAGTTTGTGGCCATAAAATGTGCCTTTGATTTACTGCAGAGGATAACCATTGGGAATGAACAATTGTTTTATTGTGAGGTACTAGTCTACACCCCCAGGGTGATTTAATGTCAACAACATTATTCAGGAAATACAGTAAATGTGGGTTCCGAGCACAATGGTAGCCTCACACGTTGGTGAAAGCTCCTGTGTTTGATTGGCTGAAGGCCTTAGTTTTGTTGCTACCTTGGCTGTTTTATATCTGAGGATATTGTGCCTTGAAAAAGAAACTCATGCAACTCTCCAGCTATTGCTCCACAATGCATTTAATGGATCTCCAACCACTAAACACATTGCGGGACATACAGGAATGCCAGTGTGCTGGACTTCCTTTCTCTACTATGAAAGTTTTTCCTCTATGCACATAGAGCTGTGTAAAGTGTGCAAAAAAGCCTATTTTCAATTGATCTTGAGCTTAAAATCCCTACTCCACTCTCTCAGTAAACTTGCTTACCTGGGTCCTATTCACTAAGAACCAAGCGGAAGCAAATGGTCTGAAATGGGGAGGGACTACCTGAACTTGTCCAATAAGTAACTCTTGTTTTTTGTTGGAAAATGTTTTCCATGGCAAAGCATTTTGTTATGTTTTGCTACAGTGTGCACGGAAGGATACACCCCTGGTGTATTGACAGTGTTCTGGCATCTCACCCTCAACTAACAGCACTACTTTAAAGAATGAATAAATGGCCATTTAAATTCAGCGTGTTCGCAGCAGACAGTGATGATAATAGAAGCGATGCCAGGGGAGCTTTAGTAATTGTCCTGAATTTACAGCGACAGATGTGCTGACTTGCTAAGAAACCTGTTATTCAATTTGACTGACTCCCCTGAGCTTCCTGTCAGAGGCGCGCACACACACACACACACACACACACACACACACACACACAATTTTGTTTCATACATACTGTCTGTTTTATACAGATAATATTCATTCTCTTTTGGATAGGTATGTACTGTCAAACACACACACAGACACACACTCTCTCTCTCACTAACATAGATAACGGGCTGAGCATATGGCACATGGTCTTCTGTTCAGGTGGGCTGTAGAAGGGCACTGAGGCCACTGGGCCCTTACATCCCTGTTTTTACTGTCCTCTCTCTCTCTCTCTCTCTCTCTCTCTCTCTCTCTCTCTCTCTCTCTCTCTCTCTCTCCCTCTCTCTCTCTCTCTCTCTCTCTCTCTCTCTCTCTCTCTCTCTCTCTCTCTCTCTCTCTCTCTCTCTCTCTCTCTCTCTCTCTCTCTCTCTCTCTCTCTCTCTCCCTCTCTGTCTCTCTGTCTCTCTCTCTCTCTCTCCCTCTCTCTCTCCCCCCTCTCTCTCCCCCCCTCCTCTCTCTCTCTCTCTCTCTCTCTCTCTCTCTCTCTCTCTCTCTCTCTCTCTCTCTCTCTCTCTCTCTCTCTCCCTCTCTCTCTCTCTCTCTCTCTCTCTCTCTCTCTCTCTCTCTCTCTCTCTCTCTCTCTCTCTCTCTCTCTCTCTCTCTCTCTCTCTCTCTCCCTCTCTCTCTCCTCTCTCCTCTTTTCTCTCTCTCTCTCTCTCTCTCTCTCTCTCTCTCTCTCTCTCTCTCTCCCTCTCTCCCTCTCTCCCTCTCTCCCTCTACCTCTCTCCATCTCTCTCGCTCTCGCTCTCTCTCTCTCTCTCTCTCTCGCTCTCTCTCTCTCTCTCTCCCTCTCTATTATTTTTTTTTTGGGGGGGGGAGTGGGGGTGTTGTTTTGCAGTGAGCACAGAGACACCCTGTCTGTTTGTAGCCGTTTCCTCTAGCCCTGACTGACAGGGAGAATAATGTGTCTGGCCACCCCTCTCGCTCTTCCTCATCTTAAAAATAGCACTGAGTGCTGGAGACCGTGGGTACTTCCCAAATGGCACTGGTCAAAAATAGTGCACTAAATAGGGAATACGGTGCCATTTGGAACACAGAGAGCCGGGAGTCACATCAGATACATCTTAGTTAGCCCCGTCTCGGAAATGAGTGATTATAGCTTTGTTGAATGTTATTATTTCTGATAATGACGCATTGATGGCAGGATGTGGTGAAATATGTATTGACAGGGTGATGAAAGTGTATCATTACCAAGTGGATGGAGCTTCTAACATATCTACATGACCTGGTTTCTTATTTGACCATCCGTCCATTTTCCAGCCCAATGATGTCTAGAAGCACCCACACTCATCAGTCACTGTACCTAGACACTGTAGGAGTTAGTGTTACTCTTGTTCCAACAATCATAACATGACGTATGGATTGACTCAGTCAGAACCAGTCCATTGCCTGCGTTACAAGAGTTGGCTTTTTACTCTGAAACAGAAACAAAAGGTACACATGTGTACTCGTCACAGTATGATTTCTGCCACCATCTCATTTCACTGACATAAGCCTACATTTTCAGCCACATACGTACCCAATTCGGGATGTGTGTTTCATTGTCTGTTTGACACACGGTCATATTTACTATCAAACAGATGACTGTCTATTCTAGATGATTTAAAATTCATTAGGAGAGGCTGAGTCTCAAATGACACCCTAGTCCCTATATAGTGCACTACTTTTGACCAGAGCCCTACTGTAAGTAGTGCATACAATAGAGAATAGTGTGTCATTTGGGACTTAATAGAGTATTTTCCCTAGATGCATTACCGCAGGGCCAAGGTGTTAATTCTCTGGTTGTATTGTTATGACCCTTAGCCATTACTTCACGTTGACATCTAGTCCCTCGAGCTTCCTCTGTCTGCTTCTGTGACAGCTTTATGCGCTGTTGTTAAGTCTTTGTTTCCAGGGTTACGATGCCTAATTAAACTATTATACTCCCCTTTAATTGCCAAGCTTTTAGGAGTGTCAGTTTTAAAGGGCCAGACATAAATGATGTGGATTGGATAGTGGGGTAGTTTAGATGATGGTATTCCCCATGGGGAAATGGGCTTAGCATCTATCATGAAACAACAACACAGAGCAGTTAATACTGTTCACCAGGTCTCTCTCTCTCTCTCTCTCTCTCTCTCTCTCTCTCTCTCTCTCTCTCTCTCTCTCTCTCTCTCTCTCTCTCTCTCTCTCTCTCTCTCTCTCTCTCTCTCTCTCTCTTTCTGTATCACTCTAAAGAGGCTTAGAGGGGCATGTGTGTTTGGGGCATGAATTAAGGTTTTGTGTGTTTGTGGACCGGTAATCTAAACTGTATGAACATCATATAGATGTATTGTAATGGTCATATGATTAGATCATTTTCTTTGAGATGTGAACCTGTTTTTCCAGGACAACGGCATATTTTTATAGATTTCACTTCCTCGTAAAAGTCTGCAAAGTTGGACGTCAGCTACATATTTTCCAGGGAAACCGGTCAACTATCTCACTGATAAAACGTCCAAAACAAAGTAAAAGTTCCCAGAAAAGGACCGTTCATGATGACCTGTCATTTATTCATGCCCAAGGCAAAGTTACCTCACCAGATGCATTGAAGTGTCCAGATTGACTCAAGGACTGTGGGAGCATTCCATGCGTGTTACACTGAGCCTTTTAGCCATGCTGATTGGTTAATCTCAGTGTTTAACCAATCAGGAGGTTGTTTGGGTGCAGTACTGAGAAGACCTTGCTCTGTCAGTGTCAGTGTAGTGGACTGTGAGATCCGTTAGCATGCTTTAACAAGACTCTAATGGAATAATGAGCCTATGACCTCTCCCCCCTGTGGGACTTGTGACTGCGCTCCAGCTGTGGCATCAGAAGTAAACATCCACATTAGACAATTTGTCCATAGATGCTGAAGTGTGTATTCTCTTGTGTGTGTCCCTGAGAATACATGTGGTCCTCTCAGCACAAAAATAACTAGGTGTGTGTGTGTGTGTGTGTGTGTGTGTGTGTGTGTGTGTGCGTGCGTGCGTGTGCACGTGCGTGTGCGTGCGTGCGTGAGCTTACATCCATATATCCGTGTGTGGGCTCTTATGCATGTCCCTGAGAGAACATAATGCTACTTTCAGCACAACACTAACACACTACCTAGCTAGACTCTTCTTTTTGTTGATCTGTGTATGTTCAGGCTTTCTCCTCACCCTGCTGTGTTTTCGTCTGCAGGTTGCCAGGGCCGACCAGGGTGTCCGCTGCAGGCAGCGGGGCCCCCAAGGGCCAAGGATCCTCCAACCTCAACAGGAGGAGTCAGAGCTTTAACAGCATCGATAAGAGCAAGCCTCTCCAGTATGCTAGTGGCAATGACAGAGGTAGGTGAACCTAGAATCAGGTAGAAGCAGGCCGGAGCCATATGAGGTGGTCCGGACTGAGCCGAGCCGAACCAAACTGTTCTAAGATAGCCTTGTTACACATCTTCCACAGTTGCTGGAACCATGATGAAAAATACTTAATGTAAAAAAGAAAATTGCAGAACCAGCGCAGTTTGATTAGGATCGGCACAATAGTGTGAAAACGGTAAAATGGTGTCTAAACTCACCTTCCATGAGGATTAAACTGGATAAAGAAAACATCTAGGGTCTTAGAATTAATTATCTTACTCCTGCGTTTGTACTACTGTTTTCCTCAGTATCGGTCACTACCATTCAGAATTTATATTTCTGAGCGCATGGTCCACAAAATGCACTAGGTGGCGCCTCTGATAAACACAGACATAGACAGACACACACACACACCCACTATAGTCTCTATCCGGCTCTGGCTGCAGGCAGGGCTAGCTAAGAAACCCAATCAGTCCTGGTGTGGTTGGCCTGATGGGACAGGCCCAGTTTCATTAGCCAAGTTGTGTTTAACACAATGACACTACAGTCTGCTGAATCATATCAGCAATGTAGTTGACTAGAGTTGGACTGTATTCCATTAGGGAGAAGGCAAGGCAGTGCATTTCACAGCATGGTGAGTGGTGGTGGTTAGACTGCAGAGCTGTGGCTGTGCTGTGCTCCATCAAGCATAATAACCTGCTATAATGACAAATGTTGTCACACGCACGCTTTCCTTATTTTATTATTGTCATATTACTTTTATCAAAAAGTAAGTGGATGAAATAATTTTTCTGCATCCCAAATGGCACCATATTCCCTATATAGTGCACTACTTTTGACCAGGGCCATATGGGCTTGGGGAAAAAGAGGCTACAACAAGGCTCATCTTTTGTCAACGACCCCCTACCTTGTGGTTCTTTAAGTTTACAGTAATTTCGTAGATATTGAATATTTGGCTGTCAGTATTTTACAATTCTCGTACAGTGTTGGTACTGTTCCCTATACTGCATAGTGCACTACAGTGTTGGTACCATTCCCTATACTGTATAGTGCACTACAGTGTTGGATACTGTTTCCCTATACTGTATAGTGCACTACAGTGTTGGTACCGTTTCCTATACTGCATAGTGCACTACAGTGTGTGGTACCATTCCCTATACTGTTAGTAGAGTTATGCTAGTTAGTAGAGTTATGGTCGTCAGTAGAGTTATGGTCGTCAGTGGAGTTATGGTCATCAGTAGAGTTATGGTCATCAGTAGAGTTATGGTCGTCAGTGGCGTTATGGTCGTCAGTGGAGTTATGGTCATCAGTAGAGTTATGGTCATCAGTGGAGTTATGGTCGTCGTAGAGTTATGGTCATCAGTAGAGTTATGGTCGTCAGTGTAGTTATGGTGCGTCAGTGGAGTTATGGTCGTCAGTGGAGTTATGGTGGTCAGTAGAGTTATGGTCGTCAGTAGAGTTATGGGGTCAGAAGTTATGGTCTTCAGTAGAGTTATGGTCGTCAGTAGAGTTAAGGTCATCAGTAGAGTTATGGTCATCAGTGGTGTAATGTCGTCAGTGGAGTTATGGTCGTCAGTAGAGTTATAGTCATCAGTAGAGTTATGGTCATCAGTAGAGTTATGGTCATCAGTGGAGTTATGGTAGTTAGTAGAGTTATGGTCATCAGTAGAGTTATGGTCATCAGTAGAGTTATGGTCGTCAGTAGAGTTATGGTCATCAGTAGAGTTATCGTCATGAGTGGAGTTATGGTCGTCAGTGGAGTTATGGTCGTCAGTAGAGTTATGGTCGTCAGGAAGTTATGGTCTTCAGTAGAGTTATGGTTGTCAGTAGAGTTATGGTCAACAGTAGAGTTATGGCCGTCAGCCAGTGGAGTTATGGTCGTCGGTAGAGTTATGGTCATCAGTAGAGTTATGGTCATCAGTGGAGTTAATGGTCGTCAGTGGAGTTATGGTCATCAGTGGAGTTATGAGTGTCAGTAGAGTTATGGTCGCAGAAGTTATGGTCTTCAGTAGAGTTATGGTCGTCAGTAGAGTTATGCTAGTTAGTAGAGTTATGGTCGTCCAGTAGAGTTATGCTAGTTAGTAGAGTTATGCTAGTTAGTAGAGGTATGCTAGTTAGTAGAGTTATGGTCATCAGTAGAGTTATGCTAGTTAGTAGAGTTATGCTAGTTAGGCAGAGTTATGGTTGTTGGTGGAGTTATGCTAGTTAGTAGAGTTATGGTTGTTGGTAGAGTTATGGTTGTTGGTAGAGTTATGCTAGTTAGTAGAGTTATGGTTGTTGGTAGAGTTATGCTAGTTAGTAGAGTTATGGTTGTTGGTAGAGTTATGCTAGTTAGTAGAGTTATGCTAGTTAGTAGAGTTATGGTTGTTGGTAGAGTTATGCTAGTTAGTAGAGTTATGGTTGTTGGTAGAGTTATGCTAGTTAGTAGAGTTATGGTTGTTGGTAGAGTTATGCTAGTTAGTAGAGTTATGGTTGTTGGTAGATTTATGCTAGTTAGTAGAGTTATGGTTGTTGGTAGAGTTATGCTAGTTAGTAGAGTTATGGTTGTTGGTAGAGTTATGCTAGTTAGTAGAGTTATGGTTGTTGGTAGATAAAACACAAGGAGGGGATACTGTATATCAGTCCATAAAACAGAGGGAGAGAAGGAGGGGGGATGGTGTAAGTGTGGCGTTAAAATAGTCTGTCAGAGTTCAGGGCCAGTCAAAGGGAGAGCAGGAGGGTTGTCCTCGTTTTCCTCATGCTTCTCTATCTCTACCTTCTTCTCCGCACTTTCACCCCCTCTCCCCTCTCTCTCTCTCAATTCAATTTCAATTCAATTTAAGGGCTTTATTGGCATGGGAAATGTATATTAACATTGCCAAAGCAAGTGAAGTAGATAGTAAACAAAAGTGAAATAAACAATAAATATTAACAGTAAACATTACACTCAGAAGTTCCAAAAGAATAAAGACATTTCAAATGTCATATTATGTCTGTATACAGTGTTGTAACAATGTGCAAATAGTTAAAGTACAAATGGGAAAATAAACATAAATATGGGTTGCATTTACAATGGTTTGTTCTTCACTGGTTGCCCCTTTCTTGTGGCAACAGGTCACAAATCTTGCTACTGTGATGGCACACTGTGGTTTCTCTCTCTCTCTCTCTCTCTCTCTCTCTCTCTCTCTCTCTCTCTCTCTCTCTCTCTCTCTCTCTCTCTCTCTCTCTCTTTCAACCCCTCGCTCTCTCTCTGTCTCTCTCTCTCTCTCCCTCTCTCTTTCAACCCCTCTCCCCTCTCAATTTCAATTCAATTCAATTTAAGGGCTTTATTGGCATGGGAAACGTGTGTTAACATTGCCAAAGCAAGTGAAGTAGATAGTAAACAAAAGTGAAATAAACAATAAATATTAACAGTAAACATTACACTCAGAAGTTCCAAAAGAATAAAGACATTTCAAATGTCTATTATGTATATATACAGTGTTGTAACAATGTGCAAATAGTTAAAGTAACTAAATGGGAAAATAAATAAACATAAATATGGGTTGTATTTATAATGGTAATTTGTTCTTCACTGGTTGCCCTTTTCTTGTGGCAACAGGTCACAAAACTTGCAGCTGGTGGATGGCACACTGTGGTTTTTCATCCAGTAGATAAGGGAGTTTATCAAAATTGGGTTTGTTTTCTAATTCTTTGTGGATCTCTGTAATCTGAGGGAAATATGTGTCTCTAATATGGTCATACATTTGGCAGAAGGTTAGGAAGTGCAGATCCGTTTCCACCTCATTTTGTAGGCAGTGTGCACATAGCCTGTCTTCTCTTGAGAGCCGGGTCTGCCTCACGGCGGCCTTTCTCAATAGCAAGGCTATGCTCACTGAGTCTGTACATAGTCAAAGCTTTCCTTAAATTTGGGTCAGTCACAGTGGTCAGGCATTCTGCCACTGTGTATCTCTCTGTTTAGAGCCAAATAGCATTCTAGTTTGCTCTGTTTTTTTGTTAATTCTTTCCAATGTGTCAAGTAATTTCTCTTTTTTGTTTTCTCATGATTTGGTTGGGGTCTAATTGTGTTGTTGTTGTTGTCCTGGGTGGGCTCTGTGTGGTCTGTTTGTGTTTGTAAACAGAGCCCCAGGACCAGCACAGGGGACTCTTCTCCAAGTTCATCTCTCTGTAGGTGATGGCTTTGTTATGGAAGGTTTGGGAATCACTTCCTTGGTGGTTGTAGAATTCTTACTTGGCTCTTTTCTGGATTTTGATAATTAGTGGGTATCGTCCTAATTCTGCTCTGCATGCATCATTTGGTGTTTTTCGTTTGTACACTGAGGATATTTTTGCAGAATTCTGCAAGCAGAGTCTCAATTTGGTGTTTGTCCCATTTTGTGAATTATTGGTTGGTGAGCGGACCCAGACCTCACAACCATAAAGGGCAATGGGTTCTATAACTGATTCAAGTATTTTTTTGCCAGATCCCTAATTGGTACTGTCAAATTGTATGTTCCTTTTTGATGGCATAGAAGGCCCTTCTTGCCTTGTCTCTCAGATCGTTCAGCCAGCTTTGTGGAAGTTACCTGTGGCGCTGTTGTTTAGGCCGAGGTATGTATAGTTTTTGTGTGCTCTAGGGCAACGGTGTCTAGATGGATTGTATTTGTGGTCTGGCAACTGGACCTTTTTGGAACACCATTATTTTTGTCTTACTGAGATTTACTGTCAGGGCCCAGGTCTGGACAGAATCTGTTTGGAATATCTAGGTGCTGCTGTAGGCCCTCCTTGGTTGGTGACAGAAGCACCAGATCATCAGCAAACAGTAGACATTTGACTTCAGATTCTAGTAGGGTGAGGCCGGGTGCTGCAGACTGTTCTAGTGCCCTCGCCAATTCGTTGATATATATGTTGAAGAGGGTGGGGCTTAAACTGCATCCATGTCTCACCCCACGGCCCTGTGGAGAAAGTGTGTGTGTTTTTTGCCAATTTTAACCGCACACTTGTTGTTTGTGTACATGGATTTTATAATGTCGTATGTTTTTCCCCCAACACCACTTTCCATCAATTTGTATAGCAGACCCTCATGCCAAATTGAGTCAAAAGCTTTTTTGAAATCAACAAAGCATGAGAAGACTTTGCCTTTGTTTTGGTTTGTTTGTTTTGTCAATTAGGTTGTGCAGGGTGAATACGTGGTCTGTCGTGACGGTGAATTTGAAAGCCAATTTGACATTTGCTCATACATTGTTTTCACTGAGGAAATTAACTAGTCTGCTGTTAATGATAATGCAGAGGATTCTCCCAAGGTTGCTGTTGACGCATATCCCACGGTAGTTATTGGGGTCAAATTTGTCTCCAATTTTGTGGATTGGGGTGATCAGTCCCTTGGTTCCAAATATTGGGGAAGATGCCAGAGCTAAGGATGATGTTAAAGAGTTTAAGTATAGCCAATTGGAATTTGTGGTCTGTATATTTTATCATTTCATTGAGGGATACCATCAACACCACAGGCCTTTTTGGGTTGGAGGGTTTGTATTTTGTCCTTTAGTTCATTCAATGTAATTGGAGAATCCAGTGGGTTCTGGTAGTCTTTAATATTTGATTCTAAGATTTGCATTTGATCATGTATATTTTTTTGCTGTTTGTTCTTTGTTAAAGATTGGAGAAGTGGTTTACCCATACATCTCCGTTTTGGATAGATAGCTCTTCGTGTTGTTGTTTGTTTAGTGTTTTCCAATTTTCCCAGAAGTGGTTAGAGTCTATGGATTCTTCAAATACATTGAGCTGTTTTCTGAAGTGCTGTTCTTTCTTTTTCCGTAGTATATTTCTGTATTGTTTTAGTGATTCATCATAGTGAAGGCATCTCTCTCTCTCTCTCTCTCTCTCTCTCTCTCTCTCTCTCTCTCTCTCTCTCTCTCTCTCTCTCTCTCTCTCTCTCTCTCTCTCTCTCTCTCTCTCTCCCTCTCTCTCCCTCTTCCCATACACGTTAACACAGAACAACAGTCTACCAACCATGAACAGACCCCGTTCACCGACCCTGTTTATTTTGGCCAGAGCCAGCCCAGTAGATTTACACCAGTGCCTTCACTGTCCCCTGTGTCCCATTTGCCCAGACCTGTTTTCACAGTGGTAGCCTCCCAAATGGCACCCAATTCCCTTTATTGTGCACTACTTTTTACAACGGCCCATAGGGCTCTGGTCAAAAGTAGTGTACTATATAGAGAATTGGGTGCCATTTGGGACACATAAATCCCCCAATCCAGAAAGGGTGTGAGGGCTTTTCTGTTTCCACAGTACCCCCCTGCCACCCTACTTAACCACCTAAAACCTAGCTAATGTCTCCCCTGATGGGAAAAAAATCGTCCTTCTTTCTTGGTGTTTGTGTTGTTTGTCTGTGTCCCCTCCCTCTCACTACCTACTGGCAGCATGTTGTCTGTCTCCACTCCCTCTCACTACTCACTGGCAGCATGTTGTCTGTCTCCACTCCCTCTCACTACTCACTGACAGCACGTTGTCTGTCTCCCCTCTCACTACTTACTGGCAGCATGTTGTCTGTCTCCTCCCTCTCACTACTTACTGACAGCATGTTGTCTGTCTCCCCCCCTCTCACTACCTACTGACAGCACGTTGTCTGTCTCCACTCCCTCTCACTACTCACTGACAGCATGTTGTCTGTCTCCCCTCCCTCTCACTACTCACTGGCAGCATGTTGTCTGTCTCCCCTCCCTCTCACTACCTACTGGCAGCATGTTGTCTGTCTCCCCTCCCTCTCACTACCTACTGGCAGCACGTTGTCTGTCTCTCCCTCTCACTACTCACTGGCAGCATGTTGTCTGTCTCCCCTCCCTCACTACTCACTGGCAGCATGTTGTCTGTTTTCCCCTCCCTCTCACTACTTACTGGCAGCATGTTGTCTGTCTCCCCTCCCTCTCACTACTCACTGGCAGCATGTTGTCTGTCTCCCCTCCCTCTCACTACCTACTGGCAGCATGTTGTCTGTCTCCCTCCCTCTCACTACCAACTGGCAGCATGTTGTCTGTATCCCTCCCTCTCACTACTCACTGGCAGCATGTTGTCTGTCTCCACTCCCTCTCACTACTCACTGACAGCACGTTGTCTGTCTCCTCCCTCTCACTACCTACTGGCAGCATGTTGTCTGTCTCCACTCCCTCTCACTACTCACTGACAGCATGTTGTCTGTCTCCACTCCCTCTCACTACCTACTGGCAGCATGGTGTCTGTCTCCCCTCCCTCTCACTACCTACTGGCACCACGTTGTCTGTCTCCACTCCCTCTCACTACGCTATGGCAGCACGTTGTCTGTCTCCACTCCCTCTCACTACTCACTGGCAGCATGTTGTCTGTCTCCCCTCCCTCTAACTACTTACTGGCAGCACGTTGTCTGTCTCCCCTCCCTCTCACTACTCACTGGCAGTATGGCCTGGGGGAGCTAAGTGCCTGGTGTACAGGTGGATGAAGAGGCAGCTTGCTATTTGTCTATCAGTCACTAATACAGTGTTACACTGAGGAGTCACGTCCATGCTTATGAATCAGCCTGGTACTTTAGCATTTAATATTGCACTCAATATTGCAATTCCAATCTTTTAATGTTGATGCAGGTCTGGTTTAATGTGTTTGATTCAGAATGTTGTTCTCTGTACGCAGGTCAACACATGTCCAATCTATTTTAATCAGCCTTGCGTAACATGGCCAGTCGCCAGTCGCTCTCCTCAACAGTTTGCCAATGGGGGAGTTATGTCATTGGGAGTGAGAGTTTGACCCCAGCCTAAGGACTCAACTTTAGGCCCACTGTAGATAAGATGCCTCCCCCTCATCCCTGCGTGGGTGGAGGCATTAGATTTGGGGGACAGATCAAACGATTCCAAGGAAATGTCTAAGACAGGGTGTCTGAGGGTGACAGGGGTTATGTCCTAAATGGCACCCTATTCCCTATATAGTGCACTACTTAGGGAGTAGGGTGCCATTTGGGACACACCTATCTGTCCAAAGGGAGAGAGCTGAGGAGAAAACGGGGACAGGCTCACAGATATTGGGACTTAGTGTTTATTACAAGAGGATTTGCTCAGCTCACTGTGTGTGTGTGTGTGTGTGTTTGCGTGCCACACGATGGGTATGTGAGCACTGAGCAGCAGACGTGCGAGGGTCCAGCGCCCAGCCAGCAGAAGTGACATTTCACTCTCGGCCGACGAAGTAAGCGGTTGTGAAAGAGTGTTGCCATGGTAACGCCAAGTCTCCTCTTCTTCTCTGGGGCGTTGGTGGCCGTGGCGTCAGTCGATTGGCATGAAATGGCATCCTTCAGGCCCCTGTTATCTTTAAAGACGGGGTTCATTCGCTGGGCGCGCATACTGAATCCCCAACACTTCGTCCCTCATTCACAATCTTATCATAGTGTCGCCCGCGACACGGACAAAGAAATCAAATCAAGCGTGTCATTTCTGTAGCCCAACTTTCACGGCTGTTTCCATGGTGTGAGGGCAAGCGCTGTAAGCCTATCACAAGAAAGACTGGGCTTCTTAGATGGAAGGGTTAAGTGAGATTCTGGGCAGAAAGAGCAGTCGGGCCAGTCAAGAGTCTCTCTCTCTCTCTCACACACAAACACACAGGCTGGTCTTTAAAGAGATGACTTGGCGTGTGCCAGCTTGCATGTTCCCCCCCACGGACTGACACGTTTACAGGCGTCGTAAGGTTTTAAAGGCTGTGGCCCAGATCATAAGCTGATTAAGTGGTCCGACACCTCGCGTGACGGCAGCTAAAGCCCCTTTCCTTCCCTGGGAAATACTGCCCGGTTAGGGAGAATCACATCTCACACAGCTTTAGGCCTAGGCATCGTCCCTGGAAAGGTCACCAGTTCAGCTATATTGTTGTGCTGATGACTCAGCACAGATAGAGAGAATTCCACCATGCAGGTTTTGAAAAATATTGTGGTTCCATAAAACCATCTAGCATCCGTTGAGAAGTACTGTAGTCGATGGAGTGTAGAGCTGAATGAGGAGACGGAAGGGACACAAAGGTAGTTCTATATGGTGAATGTGAATCCCAGCATGTCCCTGCTGTTTGACACAACATTTACATTTTAGTCATTTATCAGGAGGCATCATGGTTTGGGGGGATAATATTTTTCAAACCTTGCCCCTGGGGAAGCACACCACCCTTTATACCGCACATCAGTCAACAATGGAAGGACACTCCAAAAGTATTGTGAACACCTGCTCGTCGAACATCTCATTCCAGAATCATGGTTAATATGGAGTTGGTCCCCCTTTTGCTCCTATAACAGCCTCCACTCTTCTGGGAAGGCTTTCCACTAGATGTTGGAACATTCCTGCGGGGGACTTGCTTCCATTCAACCACAAGAGCATTAGTGATGCAGGCGATTAGGCCTGGCTCGCAGTCGGGGTTCCAATTCATCCCAAAGGTGTTCGATGGGGTTGATTGCCTAGTCCGAACCATGAAAAACAGCCTCCCCGATCCATTATTCCTCCTCTACCAAACTTGACAATTGGCACTATGCATTCGGGCAGGTAGCGTTCTCCTGGCATCCGCCAAACCCACGTTCGTCCGTCGAACTGCCAGATGGTGAAGTGTGATTCATCCCTCCAGAGAACGTGGTTTCACTGCTCCAGAGTCCAATGGCGGCTAGCTTTACACCACTCCAGCCAACGCTTGGCATTGCGCATGGTGATCTTAGGCTTGTGTGTGGCTGCTAGGCCATGGAGACCCATTTCATGAAGCTCCCGACTGCTGACGTTGCTTCCAGAGGCAGTTTGGAACTCGGTAGTGAGTGTTGCAACCGATAACAGACGATATTTACGCACTACGCGCTTCAGCACTCAGCGGCCCGTTCTGTGAGCTTGTGTGGCTGAGCTGTTGTTCCCTGTAGACATTTCCTCTTCACAATAACAGCTCTAGCAGGGCAGAAATTTGACGAACTGACTTGACGGTGCCACGTTGAAAGTCACTGAGCTCTTCAGTAAGGCTATGCTACTGCCAATGTTTGTCTATGGAGATTGCATGGCTGTGTGCTCGATTGTATACACCTGTCAGCAACGGGTGTGGCTGAAATAGCCAAATCACTAATTTGAAGGGGTGTCCACATACTTTTGTATATACAGTATATTGTATAATCCTTAAGGTTGCAATGCATTTCCTATCACTAACTTCTCCCCTTGGTAGAATGGAGCACCACAGTGTTAATGTATCTCTATGGAAATCACAGTGTAGGTGCTGGGAGGCGTCTGCTAGGGGATTGATGATGATCTGGAGAGGAGAAACGGGGGTCCTTCAGAAGGTCAGAGCCACTGCTGAGCGGCTAACGGGACCATCGGTTACCTCACGCTCCTGACGGATGGGTGGGGCGAGGTTGGACCGTCACGTGAGATGTGCCCGTCCAGTGTAGCGCCGACACATCATAGAGTGTGTGTGTCTGTGTCTCTACGTGTGTGTGTATTCTAAAACACCCCAGTCCTTTGAAAGTGAGCATACAATTGTTTTATTAATGTATCAACCCATTCCTGCTTTCCAACGCCACACTAGTTGAAGGAGGTTGAGAATGTTTTTATTTTCTGTTGGCATTAGACCACTGCAAAGTTCCCAGGCGGCATTGGCCCAAGGGGTGAATTGCCTGGCATCCCACTGTTACCAGGGGAAACGGCAACAGTTTTAGTTTTCGCAGAATCAATCGCTGAGTCAATTTTCTGCTTGAGCGCGCAGCAGGCTGCACTGCTGCACTAGGATCTCCGTTTGCAGTGGGAAAGATTTGGATAGCGCACTGCCGATCTGCTCCTTTTCTTTTTTGTTCCTACCACCCGACTATGCCCCCCATCCCTACCAACCACGCCCCCCTGCAGCCTAGCAGAGAGAGTAAGACAAGCCTTTCTATGTCTGTCTCCCGTGGTGCAGAAAATGCCTGCTGACCCATCCAAACAGCATCTCTCTCCCTATCTCCCTCTCTCTCTCTCTCTCTCTCTCTCCCTCCCCCTCTCTCTCTCCCTCTCTCTCTCTCTCTCTCTCTCTCTCTCTCTCTCTCTCTCTCTCTCTCTCTCTGTCTCTCTGCTTGTGATAATGTCATAGAAGTGGAAATGTGACAGTGTAGTAGATCCTGGGCTGGGTTCAACAACATCTTTGAGACTCCAGTGTGAAGCCAATGGAAATCTCCCATGTGATGGACCACTTTGTTCATACCTGTCGTTGGGGAAGAACCTGTGTGCTTTTATATCATAACGTGCTACTTTTGAGAGCGTTTTTACTGTAGTGATGGTTCTTCTGTCAAAGTGCCAGAGTCTGTAGATCACAGGTGTCAGACTCATTCCACGGAGGGCAGAGTGACTGCAGGTTTTCACTCCTCCCTTGTACTTGAGTGATGAATTAAGGTCACTAATTGGTAAGGAACTCCCCTCACCTGGTTGTCGAGGGCTTAATTGAAAGGAAAAACCAAAAACACTGTAGACACTATGCCCTCCATGGAATGAGTTTGACACCCCTGCTGTAGATGACTCAATGATGGTGAATATTTGGCTCCGCATAGAAAGTACCTGCCATTTCATTTTCAAGCCAAATTGTTCTCTCAGTATATGAGACCCCGTGTACATGTATTGATCAAGTTGTGTTCCTGAGATGAACAACTGTTGATGTAACTATGGTATTTCTGTTTATCTGTCTCCCGTGCAGAATCGGTGAAGAGCATCCCTCTGCCTGGCAGCATGAACGGAGGTGCCCCCGTGCCCACCAGCCTCAGCGGGCAGCAGCTGGCCTCTGCCATCCCCTCCCCCACCGCCGGCAAGTCCTGGCGCAGCAAATCCATGAACATGAAGCACAGTGCCACCTCCTCCATGCTCTCAGTCTCCACCTCGCCCTCGCCCTCTCCCTCGCCCACCCCACTTCCCGCCACCGACCGTCTACGGCCCCCCATGACCGAGGCGCCCAAGTCGGGCTCTGTCGCTGGCGCATCCCAGAGATCCATGCTGGACAAGTTCCGGATGATAAACCCTCGCTCGGCATCGCGGACCTCGCCGTCGGTGGCCGAGATGGCCTTGCAGGAGGAGGATGACATGTCGGAGTACGGCGAAGAAGGGCTAAGCATAACGGAGCCGACATCGTCAGTGTGTTCTAGCAGCACCAGCAGCGCCAAGCAGCTGGCCAAGTCTGCCTCGCCCCCCTCCCTGGCAGCAGCCAACAAGGGCTGTGTGAAGGGCTCGTCCCCCTCCGCCGGCAGCAGCAGTAAGTCCCTGCCCCAGCCCAAAGACAAGGAGGATAAGAGCAGGAGCAGAGGAGACAAGGCCAGTACCCCTCCCAAAGAGGAACAACGGGAACCCATGGTGGATCCAACCAAGAAGACCTCTAAGATCGCCAGCCTCATCCCCAAGGGAGGCAAGACTGTGGCAGGCAAGAAGGACAGCGCCATCCCCTCTGCCTCCAGTGGAATCCCCAAGCCTGGGCTCAAGGCCCCCTCGGCTACGGGGAAGCCGGCCGGCGGTCAAGCCCAGACCCAGACCCAGACCCAGACCCAGACCACCCAGGGTGGTAGTGGAGGAGGCAGGGAAGGGGACAAGGCCAAGGTGGTTAAAGGGGGTCAGGGGGGCTACTACATGCAGCAGCGGTCCCTGGGGGGCCTGGAGGGGCGGCGGAGCAACATGGTGTCTTCCACCAGCACCTCGGCCCTGTCCCAGCCCCCAGGGGCCATGGGAGGGAACGGAGCGGTGCAGCTCCCCCAGCAGCAGCAGCACAACCACCCCAACACGGCCACCGTCGCCCCCTTCATGTATAGGTGAGACTGTCTTTGTACAGTGTGTGCAGGTGAGCCTGTGTGTGTGTGTGTGTGTGTGTGTGTGTGTGTGTGTGTGTGTGTGTGTGTGTGTGTGTGTGTGTGTGTGTGTGTGTGTGTGTGTGTGTGCATGCAATTGTTTGTGTTACAATGGGGATTGGGTGGGGTGTTCTGCCGAAGGTTTCTCTAATGATTGGTGTATTCATTAGCTATGAAGCGTTTTTCTATTAGTAGCATGGGGGAGTAATCCTATCAAGCCAAGAATCCTCATCTGACAGCCTTTGTCTTCAAGGCTGTTAACTGACTTGGAGTTTTCTATAGAGGGCTTTGTAGGATGTTCACTAAAATGGAAAGAAAAATACATAATCAAATCACAATTACCCAAATGAGCTCTGGTGCACTGCCTTCACCTCAGCAGGTTGTTAGAATGACAGCACAAACTCACCTCAGCAGGTTGTTAGAATGACAGCCCAAACTCACCTCAGCAGGTTGTTAGAATGACAGCCCAAACTCACCTCAGCAGGTTGTTAGAATGACAGCCCAAACTCACCTCAGCAGGTTGTTAGAATGACAGGCCAAACTCACCTCAGCAGGTTGTTAGAATGACAGCCCAAACTCACCTCAGCAGGTTGTTAGAATGACAGGCCAAACTCACCTCAGCAGGTTGTTAGAATGACAGCCCAAACTCACCTCAGCAGGTTGTTAGAATGACAGCACAAACTCACCTCACTACCTCCATGTCCTGATGTCTAAGCCTGCAGCATGACCCCAAGGCCCTCTGTTCCACCTGACATAGTTCAGCTGAACTTGTGTCTGAACTATCCATCACTTGGGTATTTATATGCAGGAAATGTCCCTTGTTTGCCACTTGATCTCTGCGAAGGAGTTCAACTTTGTTGAGAACTTCCACTCCTTTATCCGCATCCCCCCTTCTGTCATTGTGACTGCATGTGGTGCCAACGCTCGTTAGATAACCCTACAGTCACACACACACACACACACACACGAGGGCTGGCCCTCCCACTGCGCACCTCACAATGCGGCCCGTCCAGTCACACTCCACCTTGATGTGTGTACAACCAATTGAATCATTACGTCCCATCATGCCCCAAAACCCCTATTATTAGAGTGTCTGGAGAGAATTGGAAGCCTTGATTCCAGATGGATGCCGCCCATCAAAGCTCATTTCCCACCTTTCAATCTGTCGCCTGTATGAGGGCCACTGATGTCAGAAACAGAGCCTGTGCATGATGGCGGGCATGCTAATGACAGTTCTCGCCATTGGACTCAATCTCCTGATAGATGATGAGAGAGGGAGGGAGGGAGGGAGGGAGGGAGGGAGGGAGGGAGGGAGGGAGGGAGGGAATCCTATTAACGACCCATAATCGGCTTCAGAGGAACTTTTCCCTCTCTTCTCTTTCTCTCTATAATTCCAGAAAGGGCTCAACCACGGCCCACAATGCACTCTGCTGCTCGCTGACTCACCGTTGAGAATTAGTCTTAATCCGTTCAATACACCTCGCCGTCTTGCCCATCAACAGGCATCCCTGATCATCATTCATAGGCAGATGCAGGTGATGGCTGTTGTTCTCAAACCTGTTTTCCATATGCATTAAATGGGAGACAAGCGACGCACAAAATACACTGCAATGTCATGCCATTAAAAAGTGATTTTCTTCATATCCCTCTCCTACTTTGTATTCATGTCAGGTCCTAATCATGTGCAGCTCAGCTACTTAACCAAGATGTAATCAACCCAAATGAAAAGCACACTGTCTTCTGTGGCTCAGCAGCCCACAGGTTGACATGCTCAGTTCTAGCTCATCCCATCACTCACACTCCTGCCTACCTCTCCCTTTCTGTTGTCCAATCCTGGCTGTAGCATATCATGTCTCCCTCCCTCCCCCTTTCCCATGTCTCCCTCCCTCCCCCCTTTCCTGTGTTTCTCCCACTCCCTTCCGGGGGGAGGTGTGCCCCCGCCGCCGACCTGCCTGACAGAGGAAGAACTGTCAACAGCCTCGCACTTAGGGCCTCCCACTGCGCCGCAATTTGCCATCATTTCAGGGCCAATTAGGTTTCTTCCCTCTCCTGTGCCACAGCAGAGCAGAGCAGAGCAGCAGTTAGCTGCAGTTGGTGTTACGTTGATTACAGTCTCCCTGCCTCCCCCTTTGACAGCAGCCGGGGAGGTGATTGTAAGGCACTGCTGTGTGACGTAAACGTTGGATGTGCGTCCTCTCCCTGACCTAATTCGACCTGAGATTCTCACTTACGATTGGCTGTGCTTTGTTTTGTTCTCTGTACGTTTCTCAGGGGGTTTTAAGGACTGTTTTGAGATCCTTGTTATACAACTTTATAACATACATTCCTAAACTGAGTTGCCAGAATATATACCCTCCCCCAGTAAACAATTAATTTACATATTCCGACATTTTTTACAGGTTGTCAAATTGCTGCCATATTTCTGAATGTCTCTCTCTGTGCAATTCTATGGAGCTAGAACTATTTTGTAGGGTGGATGTTAGAAACCGAGTTTCACGGTGCTGAACTCATTGGCTGATGCAGCAGACCGTGGATGCCAGTTTATCTCTGGCGGTGCAGGTGGCTGGGGAAAGGTTTTATTGTGGGTGTGCCGGTGCGGTAGAGTTATCTAGCAGCCGTCAGGACGTCTGGCTGTATTTCTCACATCTCTGCCCAGGGCCAGGGAACAACACAGGCTGCGTACCAAATGACACCCTTTTTAGTGCACTACTTTTGACCAGGGCCCATAGACTATAGGGAGACAGGGAGTGCACTACTTTTGACCAGGGCCCATAGGCTATAAGGAGACAGGGAGTGCAAGCCAGTATGTGGATTTTGACTGCACATAGGCAGGCTCATGATACAGAGACCAACTTCCCTTTACCCATCAAACCCTCACTTCATCCAAGAGATCCCACTGAGATGTTCATCTCCATCTATTGAAAATGTGAAAAAGCACATATAAAAGTATTTCAATCCGGCTCCAGTTGTTGTTTTTTTTACCACAGGAAAACACAAACGTACTATACAATGTGGCTCCTGAATAACCATGGCTTTGTTTGTTTCTCCCAGGACGTACTCCGAGAACGACTGTACCATGGTGGCCCCCTCAGACCACTGCCTGAGCCCCACCAAGGGAGACCTGGTCTACAGCAAGACCGCCAAACAGTGCCTGGAAGAGATCTCAGGTTGGCAGCACTTGCTTACACGTGTGTGTGTGTTTGTTATAGTATATTCTATGTGTGTATCGGTGCGTGTGTGTACTTTCCCGGTGAACGGGTATTTGTGTTTGAGGTAGCGAGGGGGGTCCTTTGATCCCCACCTCATACGGCGAAGGGAAAAGGTCAGGAACGACCGGCAGACACAGGACGCATATGTGGCCCTTTGTTTATGTGGTTGCTCGCGGTTGCCATTGGTTATGCCCCATCCTAGCTGTGGGGATGTGGCGGCTCATCCGGATAGACAGCGGCCAGAGGCTGCAGGAGACAGAGATAGCTAGAATCAGCCTGTATTATCTGGGTGGTGGGCTGGGCTGCAACTCAGCTTGGCGTTTACACAGAGACGGATAGAATTTCAATGCCATGGAAATGTAATGTGGATAATGTCCCTTGGAAATAATGACGTGTTGTTATGTAGTTTTGGTGTTGCAGGTCAGGTATCTGCCAAATCCTAGTACATCCATTGTAACATAGAAAATCGATATCGATATGTATTCCTGCCTAGCGGTTCTACATGTTAACTAAACATACTGAATGTCTTAGGTCTTGCTCTACTATAAGCTGATTTGTCATTTGGGTATGGGAAAACAAAAGATTGCTCTGTCACAAAACAAATCACTCCCCAAAAAACACACGTTCTAAAAATTGTAATCTACAAAGGGAATGATCCCTACCAAGCGTTGCTTTAGTCCTCTGAATGTATGCCTTTACAAAGCCACGGCCAAAGTAAAATGTCTGGAATGTTGTGTTTTTACATCGCCAAACCAATAATATACACACTGTGGTCACGGCACAATGTGCACCGCGGTCAGCGAGATTCGATTGAACTTTGTGCTTTGATTTGTTCTTGATGGCTCATTTATGAAAATGTGTGCAATTGTGCTCCACTCAGACAGTGTGAATGGGGTGTTTTGGGGGGCTTTTTGTGAATGTATGTAAATGATAAATGAGGAACCATGGTGGTTCACTTCTGAATCAGGACAATTATGTTGATTTTTGTGCATGGTGAAGTTGCCCCCAGACACTGATCTTGGGTCAGTTTTGTTTTCCCTCACTATTCATAAGGTAAGGATTTGGGGAGGGAAAGCAGATCCTAAATCTGTACCTAGGGGAAACTGCACCCTTGTTTTTTTCTTTGTTTTTACTCCTTAACTGCTCCTTGCCTGGAATGTGAGTGTGTGGTAGGCTCTGTAGTGAAGGAAGTCTTTCAAAAAGCTACTTATGGTTCATCATCTTCGGCTACATTTCCTGCAGCACTGATTTTACATTTAATGTACATTTAGGTTGTTTAACAGACAGAGCAACTTACAGTCATGTCACAGAAGATTGACCATGAGTCAGTGGAGATGATTGGCCATGTAAGGTCAATGTAGTGGTAGGCATATAAATGCAGTATAACTTGCAGCAGTTGAACAGCATCTTTAGCCATTCCAGGGGTTCCTGGTTCCAACCACTTACAGGTGTAGGATCTTAATTTGATCACCCTGTTGTTGCAGGAAACTCACAGGTGCGCTGTCCAAACAACTCCCAGTTTCCATTTTAAAATGTCAGACTTGATTTGCCCTAACTAAAAATGTATCAACCCCTACAAAAATGTCCATTAATTATAATCAACAAAATAATACACATTTCCTGTTTGCTGAATTATTGTTTTCCTTCTGTGAGAAACTGGTCAAATTAAGATCCTACACCTGTAAATACCATCTCTGTCCATGGCAGTTAATGTCACCTTGGATATGGTTGCTCAGGGCAACTGCTACCGTGAGTTACTCTGTTTCACAAGCTTATAGCATGTGTGGTCATATGGAGGCTGTTGTTTGTCTATGGTGTGTGTATCTGTACTGTTGAGGCTATTAATGCTAGAGTAAGTGTTGAAGCTGTTGACAGACAGCCTGCAGTCAAGGCGAGAGGAGAGCTGGAGCTTTACTCTTTACCTCATTAACCCTGGAGCGTTTAATTAGCCTTAGCATCAGCGCAGCGTGGCTATCTGGGAGCCGCAACTCACAGGTGTGCTGTCCAAACAACTCCCAGTCACACTGGTTTTTATCAGGGGAGGAGAAGATGGAGAGGGGGAGGAAAGAGGGAGAGGGGGAGGATAATGGGGAGAGATGGAGGAGAACAGGGTGAGGAGAAGAGGGAGAGGGAGGAGGATAGCGGGAGGAGAAGGGGGAAAGAGGGAGAGGGGGAGAAGAGGGGGAGGAAAGAGGGAGAGGGGAAGCAGCGTTGCATTTTCATCCTTTGGCTCTCTTTCACTCACACACACACTCCAAAAGTACCTTGCGACTTGTGGGCAGACGTGGAGACTGAAGACGCGTGCTTTGATGGTCGGCAGTAGCCACAGCAGAGGCTGCCACTACTGCAGCAGAGGAAAGGAAGACTAGCGAGACAAGAGAAAGAGAGAGAGAGAAGAAGGGAGAAACAGATGAGAGGCAGGGAGAAAGAGAGAGAGCAGTGTAGGGAGACGGAGGATAGAATTGCAGGCTGAATGCTAAAAGGAACAGAGCGGAGAGATTGAGTGCTGGCTCCATTCTCTGGTGTGAGGAGAGGAGAGAGGGAGAGAAACAGAGGCTCTGCTGAGCTGGTAATTAACAGGAGAGGAGAGAGGGAGAGAGAGGAATGAAAAGGCTCCCCTCTGCTCTTAATAGAGAAAGAGAAAGAGAGAGAGAAGCAGAGAGAGAAAGAGAGAGAGAAAGAGAGAGAAGCAGAGAGAAAGAGAGAGAGAAGCAGAAAGAGAAGCAGAGAGAGAAGGAGAGAGAGTGTAATAGAGCAGAGGAACGAGAGATCGTGTGAGAAAGAGAGATGTAAAATCGCATTCATCCACACCCCTCACCACTCCTTGCTGTTTTGAGGTGGAAAACAGAGGGGAGGAGTGAGAGAGAGAGAAGAGGAGGAGGAGGAGGTAAAGGAGTGTCTGTTTTTCGTGTTGGTGTGTGTTTGTGGCACCAGTTATTGGCTGGGTGACCATGGGAATGCAATGTCTGGTGGATGGCTCTGGACTCTGCTGTGCGTGAGGGGGGAGTTTTTCGTCCAGGCGTCTGCGGTATGCTCTCCATCCCTCCATCTGGATGAAGCCTGGACCCTCGGTGAGCGCTGGACACAGGGCCACCTGAGCCCTCCCCCCTCCCCAGATAGAGGAGTCTTCACCTCTCTCGCCACCCTCTTCTCTTCTCCCCTCCTCCGATCACCGGCCACCACTGCCAGAATGTGAACGGGAACAGAGCCAAACAGGTGGACCAGCACAGACCCACTGACGAACAGAGAGAAAGGAGGAGAAGATGAAGAGAGCTGCAGAGTTCTCCGTGTACCAGGGCGGAAGCCCTCCTCGCCGACCCCCCCAGCCCCTCCCAGACAACCTCAACCTCCGCAAGCAGCGCTCCCTCACCAACCTGACCCTGCTGAGCGAGGGCGAGCAGCGGGTGTACTCCTTCGAGCTAGATGACCCGCCCACGCCTTCCAAATCCTCTTCATCCCTGTCATCATCCCCAGCGCCAGGGGGCAGCCCCAGGAAGGAGCCAGCCAGGGATGGCGGGGGCGCGAGGTGCACCAGGGCGCGCTCCCTGTCCCTCTCCCTGACCAAAGTTCTCTCCCAGTCGGAGCACTCCCTCATCCCCGTGCCGTGGAGGTGCACGGCGGGCGGGCGGGCATCGCTGGGCGGGCAACAGCAACGGGAGACGTCACGTGGGCAGCTGGGGAAGCCCAGGGAGGAGGGTACGGATGAAGAGGGCAGCAGCGGGCGTTCGGACGACGAGGTGGCGTCAGCGGCGGGCACTAGGGTCGGGGGCCAGGGTGGCAGGGAGAGGGGGTACTGGGCGGAGGAGGAGGCGGAGGGGGGCGCCCGTGAGGGCACGGCTCAGCTAGACAAGGAGGTGATCCTCACCATGCTGGGTGACCTGGAGCAGGTGCTGCACACACACCCACGCTGTAAGTCACACACACACTCTCACACCGTAACACACACACACACACACACCCACCCACACACACACCATAGCCAGGGTAGTGCTGCTGACTAAATGGATGTACAGATGGATGTGGAGCTGCTGTTCTGGTAGTGATGCTGACTAAATGATACATGCTAGAAATAATGGTGATGAACTGAAGCTTGGGTAGTAGTGTCAGGCAAAGGGAGGGATAGTTGCAGTGTGGTAGTGGTCGTATTATTAGCAGAGGTAGACGTAGTGGTAACATAAGTAATCAGTTTGGTAATAGTAGAAACACTGGTAGTAACAGTAGTAACATAAATACTCATTGTGGTCTCACTGTAGTAGCAATAGCAGTAACATAAATACTCATTGTGGTCTCACTGTAGTAGTAATAGTAGTAACATAAATACTCATTGTGGTATTATTGTAGTAGTAATAGTAGTAACATAAATACTCATTGTGGTATTATTGTAGTAGTAATCGTAGTAACATAAATACTCATTGTGGTATCACTGTAGTAGCAATAGCAGTAACATAAATACTCATTGTGGTATTATTGTAGTAGTAATAGTAGTAACATAAATACTCATTGTGGTATTATTGTAGTAGTAATAGTAGTAACATAAATACTCATTGTGGTATTACTGTAGTAGTAATAGTAGTAACATAAATACTCATTGTGGTATCACTGTAGTAGCAATAGTTCATATTGCACTGAAAAAGCCCAGCCCAAAATTCTCCCATTCTTGAAGAGATACCAGTACTGCTGCCAGCTGCAGCGTACGAGCTCCCTCACTGCCTGTGAATACAACAGTGACAGTGATCCATCCATACCCTACTATCCCTGTCTGTGTGATCTATCCAGGTAGTTACAGTCCCTCCTAAAGCACATTTACACACAAAGCTGCCATTAAAGTGCTCAGCCTGCCCAGCTGCAGTATAGGACAATACGGCAGCTCAGGGTTTTGCCTCAGGGAGCGACGTATTGGATGTGGTTTAACAAGCAGCTCGGTGCTGTACTGCCTGTTAGGAAGGGTTTTAGCTGGGAGAACTCATAACACTCTGGACACAGTGTTTCCTCCCTCTCAGGCGTGTCTGCAGCAAGCTGCAGAGAGTTGACACATGCTATCTAACACAGAGGGGTGTGGGTGACAATGGAAATGGGTTTGAATGATTTGAGTTGACATTCTCTGCACAAAGGCATATTCAGAGTTTGGTGCGTGCGAGCGAGGCTTGCCGAGACCCTCGTGTGTTTTGTGAGACATGGTGTTAGCTGGTCTCATTAGGATGTGTGGAGCAAGGAGTAGTATTCACTCTCTCCGGTAGAGGTGCGGGCCTCGAGCAAAAGAGAACATACATTATTGAAGAGAGGGAGAGTGATACTAGGCAGATGCTGAACCTGTGGCCTGTGGTGGTGATGGGTGTGTGTGTGTGTGTGTGTGTGTGTGTGTGTGTGTGTGTGTGTGTGTGTGTGTGTGTGTGTGTGTGTGCACGTGCGTGTGTGTGTGTGTGCACGTGCATGTGTGTGTATGCGCATCTGTTTGTAAATGCTTGTGTGTGTGTGTGTTCATATTTGTGTGTGTCAACCTGTGGCTTGCGGTGCAGTCGCTGCATTGTAACATGATTGTTCTGCTCAACAGGGACTTGAACAGCGATGCATCTGGCTGAGGCTGAGATCATCTCCCCCTGGTAGTACATTGTCAAGTGGTGCTTCCAGCTATATTTCCCCCGTCATAAACAGTCTAGAATGAGCCCTTAGGTTCACGGCTTTTGTTACACAAACATTCATATCATTTATATGCAAATAATATTATTCATCTCTAGATTTCCAGTGAACACGGTGCGGGAGGAATCTAAGACCAAAACATTTCCTCTCTCTTAACACCTATTTCTTTTTTTACAATCTGATTTAATAACGCCATCAATAGTAGAACTTTTAACAACCGTTTTATTAGTGGCAAATACCAAATTATTCATGTTTACATACTTCACACTTGTTTCTCCGTCAATATTATTACCTTTCACCCAAAATCTCATCTGACCACCTGTGAGTGTAAAATGAATGGTACGTATTGCCTGTTGGGTTTGCCTATGGGGAATGGTGGATGATGGTGGTGGTGGTGGGTGGGTGGTGAGTGGGTGGTGAGTGGGTGGTGAGTGGGTGGTGAGTGGTGGTAGTGGTGAGTGATGGTGGTGAGTGGTGGTGGTGGTGGGTGGGGAGTAATGGTAGTGAGTGATGGTAGTGAGTGATGGTGTGGGTGATGGTAGTGAGTGATGGTAGTGAGTGATGGTGGTGAGTGCTGGTAGTGAGTGATGGTGGTGAGTGATGGTAGTGAGTGATTGTGTGATATACAGAGCAGCACTCTGCTTTAGGTGAATGCTCCACTCCATTAGCGCTCTATGAATCACTCCCTGCAGCTAACTCACTGGGAGCATGTCTGCATCCTAAATAGCACCCTATCCCCCCCAGGGCCAACCCTGTTTGTGTCCCTTTATAATTGGACCGACATTTCATCTTTGTCAGCGAGGGGGGATGGAGCTGGGGGGATGGAGGTAGGGGAGGGTTTGAAGATTTCTGGCAGTTTTGAGTCTGTCTCTCAGACCACCTTGCCACACCCACCCACACAGACATGATATGACCATTCCTCCTCTCTTCTCTCTCTCTCTCTCTCTCTCTCTCTCTCTCTCTCTCTCTGTGTGGAGATGATGGAAGGAAGAGGGGAAGGAGGGTTTTTCGACGTGGGGAGATAGATAGTGTAGGGGAGGGGTGGGAAAGATTGATATTTAGCAGAAATGGGTCCCATATATCATCTCTCTCTCTCTCTCTCTCTCTCTCTCTCTCTCTCTCTCTCTCTCTCTCTCTCTCTCTATCTCTCTCTTCATCCTTTCAGCTGACAGTGAGACACACAAAAAGTCAAATTAAAGGGCTCTAAAAGCCATTCGATGTCCTATTAAGTCCATTATACAAGGCTGTCCCATTGAGTCCATTATACAAGGCTGTCCTATTGAGTCCATTATACAAGGCTGTCCTATTAAGTCCATTATACAAGGCTGTCCTATTGAGTCCATTATACAAGACTGTCCTATTGAGTCCATTATACAAGGCTGTCCTATTGAGTCCATTATACAAGACTGTCCTATTGAGTCCATTATACAAGACTGTCCTATTAAGTCCATTATACAAGGCTGTCCTATTAAGTCCATTATACAAGGCTGTCCTATTGAGTCCATTATACAAGGCTGTCCTATTGAGTCCATTATACAAGACTGTCCTATTAAGTCCATTATACAAGGCTGTCCTATTGAGTCCATTATAGAAGGCTGTCCTATTGAGTCCATTATACAAGGCTGTCCTATTGAGTCCATTATAGAAGGCTGTCCAGCTCTTTTGTGTTTCCTTTTAAGTCTGAAACCGTAGACGGCTTAGCGAGGTATAGATTGGCCGCCCCGTGGCTCGGGGTTAAGGGATGCTGCCTGGGCTTGGTCCCTCCTCAGATCTTAACAGCCTCCCTGAAAGGACTGATTCAGACAGGAAGTAAAATGCTGTTCTACTGAATTACTGAACCGGACGCACGTCTATGAGGTCAGGGTGAAATAGTTAAAAATGGTGTGTGTGTGTACACGTTTTACTGTACCTGTGAGTACCAAAAGTCCTCACAAGAATAGTAAACCAACTAAAATTCAGAGAAGTGAGGACATTGTGAGGACATTTTGCCGGTCCTCACGTGTAAAAAAGGCTATTTTAGGCTTAGGGGTTAGGGGTTAGGGTTAGGGTAAGGGTTAGGGGTTAGGGTTAGGGGTTAGGGTTAAGGTTAGGGGTATAGTAAGACATAGCTGTGTGTGTATATAATAAATCATTAGGTGGGTGCTTATATTTGTCCTGGTTCACACATGTACCAGTGTGTATTAATATGCATGGGTGAAATGGAAATGTGTTTTTTGCCAATCCCAGCTCCCCCTGAGACACCCTCGGAGAGAGTGTGCGTGTGCGTTCGTGTGCGTGTGCGTGTGCGTAAGCTGTATCATTCTTCTTGACAGAAGCAGAGATGCATTAACACAGTTTTGAGGTGCCGCTCAGCAGCTCTTCCAAAATCAGGTCAGCCTTGAAGGTTGGTGACAGAGTTTGATGGACTCTGTACTAGCTATGTGGGTACGATAAAACACTATGAAAACATTCACTCTGTGTTGTATGTTGGGGTGATGTACCAAACAATAACTTAATATTCAGCTTGTGTGGTGTATATTCATTCTCTAAATGTTAAGCGCTTGTTGACTGTTTAGTGAGTAAAATCTATAGTTCAACACAAATGAATATGACAAGCCATTTTAAACGCCCTGTGTTGGCGTGGTTACAACATTCCAATGTGAAATAGAAAAATCATGAAAACTTTATCAGCAACACTGACACATTCTGTTATTCCCTCATTAGATGCGTGTGCTGACTCATTCCGCAACGCTCCTTTGAGGAGACAGCTTTTTTTTTGTAGTGCCTTGAAACCGGAAACTGCTGTGACTGGCATCCATTTTGGGTCTCCCACAACTCATGTTAATTACCAGCCCATGGTGTCCGCTGACAGAAGCGATGATGACTGGAGCGTAGCCAGGCCTAATTGGACTAGGCAGGCAGATCTGTGGGGCCTTGCCCTTGGCCTATAGCACTGTAGTGTCTTACCACAGCTGTTGTGTCTACGACTGTGTCTGTGGGAAGACACTGCTACGGGTACATTCCAAATGGCACCCTTTTCCCTATACAGTGCATTTCCTTTAGACCATGGCCCATAGGGCTCTGGTCAAAAGTAGTGCACTGTATAGGGAATAGGGTGCCATTTGGAACGAAGACTACAAGTACTGTAGCACTCTACTGCTTATTAGTAGCTTCCTGAGTCTGCCCCTTTAGAATGGGCTTAATGTACTGCAATAGATTGGACTTAATGTACTGCAATAGAATGGGCTTAATGTACTGCAATAGAATGGACTTAATGTACTGCAATAGAATAGGCTTAATGTACTGCAATAGAATGGGCTTAATATACGCAGTAGAATGGAACGATAGTGGGTGATGTGCAACAGAGGGCCAGTATGAAAATGTACTGCACTCACTAACTGTATGCGCTCTGGTAAGAGCGTCTGCAATAGAATGTACTAATGTAAAAATATCGATAGAATGGGCTGAATGTACTGCAATAGAATGGGCGTAATGTACTGCAATAGAATGGGCTTAATGTACTGCAATAGAATGGACTTAATGTTGTCCTCTGTAGCTCAGCTGTTAGAGCACTGCACTTGTAACGCCAAGGTAGTGGGTTCGATCCCCGGGACCACCCATACACAAACATTTATGCACGCATGACTGTAAGTCGCTTTGGATAAAAGTGTCTGCTAAATGGCATATAACAATATAATGGGATTAATGTACTGCAATAGAATGGGCTTAATGTACTGTAAAATAATGGTCTTAATGTACTGCAATAGAATGGGCTTAATCTACTGCAATATAATGGGCTTAATGTACTGCAATAGAATGGGCTTAATGTACTGCAATAGAATGGGCTTAATGTACTGCAATAGAATGGGCTTAATGTACTGCAACAGAATGGGCTTAATGTACTGCAACTGCCACTTCACTGCGACTGGTACTTCACTGTGAATGAGTCTTATATATAACTAATGTAAGGATATGAAACATATGAAGTGGTTACATTCAGAGCTGAACTGGAATCAGGGGAAAGATCCTGGACTGAGATTAAATGGATTTGGATGGGGTTGACTAAGATTGAAAAGCTATCTGAGATTTAGCTGTTGAGGCAAAATATATGTTATAGCTTACAGATGGAGAGTGGCAGGACTGCAGAAATGTCCATTTTCCACAACAAAATATGTTTAGTTGACAATTCCGTCCTGACAGCTGAGACGGGTTCAAACTGTCGGCCCAGCATCTTGGAATGTGTACCAATGCTACCTGTCAGAGTGCGTTGTCATGGTTTGGGTCCTGATGTTGGTGATGCCGATGTATGGTGGCGTCTTGAGGAAACAGAATGTTACAGGAGCCCACATCTGGTGTAGCATGAAGTTGCCCCTAGACGCTGATCTTGGGTCAGTTTTTGCTTTTTCCCCATAATAGTTAAGGTTAGAATTGGGACAGGGGAAGCTGATCCCAGATCTGTACTTAGGGGAAACTTCACCACGGAGCCCAACATCTCTCATAAACCCCTTCTCTGTGCATTACAGGGGAAGACCCCGAGACGAGACGCATGCGGACAGTGAAGAACATTGCCGACCTACGGCAGAACCTGGAGGAGACCATGTCCAGTCTGCGGGGGACGCAGATCAGTCACAGGTGAGCAAGGGGCTCGGGAAAATCCACTGTGGGGGTCAGGGTTGGGGTCAATTCCATTTCAATTCCAGACAATTCAGGAAGTACACTGAAATTCCAATTCTCTTAAATGCTTTTCAATTAAGACAATTTGGAATTGGAATTGGATTTGGTTTACTTTCTGAATTGACTGGAATTGAAATAGAATTGACCCCAACCCTGGTGGGTGTGCACGACACGTTGACCTCATACAGTTACATGTTCATGTTTTTCATTCTCTGCAGTCCCTCAATCTAAAGTTGACATTATTATAATTATATCAGGTCGTCAGCTAATACAATATGTCAATTATTATTTTGAAATCCTGATGTTTTCAGGGTTTTAAACTGACTGGAAGTCTATTTTATCAGAATATGAAGGACAGATACCATATCTCAGAAGTCTCAAAACTCTTTATGATATTCCCGCAATTACCATATCTCCCTTGAAGTTTCATAGATATTCTAATCAAGTCAACCTGCAATCTACTGGCAGACTTTGATGGTGTTCGAGGGGGACAGAAAACCAAAACCTATCATGTCTGGTCCGTCACGACAGCAGCCTGTTCGCATTAAAGGAATGTGAAAAAATATGTCTTGGCTGATCTCAGATGAGCCATAATGATGATCATGTGTCCCTGTCATGGCTCTGGACTGTACTGTACTCTAATGGATTGTTCTGATATTTCTGACCCATTTGTGGGGAAAATGGTGGCAAGGCGGCGGACAGCCGTGACAGATGGCAGCGCGTGTTCCCTCACCGCCTCCCCAAAGGAGCGCGGCGCCGCAGATCAATAAAGCGCCATTGTTTATCTCGAACCCCAGGGGCCACTGCCGTTATTCCATTCAGACACTTAGAGATGTGATGAGGAGAGGACACCCAGCATGGAACATGAAGGATTATCAAACCCTCAACATCAGCCATGTAGAAACCTGCCTGCCCGTCTGCCCGCCTGTCTGCCCGCCCGTCTGCCCGCCTGTCTGCCCGTCTGTCTGCCCGTCTGCCCGCCTGTCTGCCCGTCTGTCTCCTTGTCTGCCCATCTGTCTCCCTGTCTGCCCACCTGTCTGCCCGCCTGTCTGCCCGTCTGTCTGCCCGTCTGCCCGCCTGCCTGCCCATCCGTCAGTCTGTCTGCTACAGTATGTGTGTGTGTAAATAGAGTGAGGGTATCAGTCAGGAACTCCAATGGGGCTCGTAACTAGAGAATGGACAAGACATTAAAAGGTCTTTCACACACAGAAATAGCCGTGAAGAGCGAATCGGGGTGAAGGTTTTTCACCTCCATTGTAATTAATCACTGCTGCAAAGAAGAACCGGTCCACAGTGACTGGAGCTTCATTTCCCTTGCGTGCGCACTCCATGGGCAACTGGTCCAGCCAATAGGGAGGCTGTGTTTGTCATCAGTCTGATATCCTGTCAGGAATAGTATAGGAATTTAAAGGACCTGTCTGCGTGATGGTTTCTCTGTTATAACCCATGTATATGTTTATTAAAGGAAACCTGCTGCGTGATGGTTACTCTGTTGAAACAGAGATAACCCATTTAAATCTCCACACTAGATCCGACCATGTCCGCGTGATGAGATTCTCTGTTATAACCCATCTACTGATTGACATTTTAAGATAAATATATTTTCCACATTATAAAAAGATGCTGTGTCTTCAAGGGCGATTCACGAGATTGCAAACAAAGAAGAATTGCTCCAAAATCCCTTTCCACTGTAGCTGTGTATGAGTCCCAGGGGATTCTGACGCCTCGGATGACATTTAAAATGTAATAGCTTCACCAGGTCTAGTTTGTTTAATTGGTGTTTACAGCGTTATAGGGAGAGCCAATTATTCATAACTATACGATGTTGGGATATCTGCTGGGCAGATATACCATGCAGAGGAAAGCATGTGATTTCTCACAGATGCAGGCTTAGGCTGTGTCTCAAATGGTACCCTATTCCCTATAGTGCACTACTTTGACCAGAGCCCTGTGCACTGTGTAGGGAATAGGGTACCATTTGGGACGTAGACTTGCACAAGCTAAACTCATTACCTTCACGCCATCAGTGGTTGAAACCAATCGATCTGTAACACCTGTCAACCTGGGCGCCCACTGCACATACAGCTCTACCTTATTACCCGCATACATTACAACCACCGGCAACCAATGCAGACCTATTGAATGAAATGCTCCCATCCATCTCCATGCAGTGCAGACTCCAAACAGGAAGATACATTATACTGCTGTCCTTCATATTACCTTAACCACCGCACTCCAGGTCAACAATGGAAAAACAAGATTCTCTGTAAATGTGGATATACACATCAAGCCCCCCCCCCCCACACACACACACACACACATTCTTCCTGTGCTGTTTCCTCCCCGTTTCATCCTGACTATTGATTTCTGGGTTTGGAGAGGAACAGGGCCGCTCTTATACTGTGGGTTAGTCTCTGTGATGAGACCGTATCAGCCTTCCACCTTCCTAGAGGATGCAGGGTACCAGGAGACAGGATGTGGTGCGTGTGTGTGTACAGTGTGTGTGCGTGCGTGTGTTTCTGTGTGTGTGTGTGTGTGTGTGTGTGTGTGTATTAGATACATGGGGATCTGAGGGATCTGTCACCTGCTACTGTATGTGGACTGACTCATGCCCTGGGCCCCATCCCCCACTAGCCTCTCCACCTAGCCACTGATATAGATCTGTTCAGGAGGTATTCAGGCCCCACCTAGCCACTGATATAGGTCACTTCAGGAGGTATTCAGGTATGCATTGTGTCTTATTTTAGTGTAGATGGTTCTGGACAGTGAAAACATTTGAATCATTGACAGCTGGCACCATTGACTTATGCCATCAATATGTGTCTTAAAATAAATAAATAGTATTTTTGAAAGAATAGCTGTGAAATAATTTGCCTGCAGGGAATCTGGTCACAATGCGGACACAGTGGACGGATATGAGACATATTTTAATACCATGTGTAAACACAATCAGGATGTGGATAAGATCAGGACACATGACCCATGTTACCGCCAGGTATAAACAGATCTTTAGAGAATCGCTTCAGACTACATTATTGGAGCTGCAGTACCAACATGTGACATAGGGGGCAGTGGTGATCCTCTGACAGTGGGGCTCCCACACCCTGCCTGCACACAGCACACAGCACTGGCACAGGAATAATCAAACACACCTGCTCAGTGGTACGCCGCAGCAGGTTATCTCAAACACTATGGAGGATACCTGATCAGGATCTGGCAACCAGGGCTGGAACGCTACAGTCACAGCTCTCCTCCCTCCTCCAAACACACACACACATCCATTCTCCTTATCTCTCTCTCTCTGTCCACATACTGCAGAAACCTATTGTTCCATAGAGACACACTGCTGTAACGTTACCATCACTGTCGTCTGCTACTGACGCTTTGTGTGTGTGTGTGTGTGTGTGTGTGTGTGTGTGTGTGTGTGTCCAAGGGGAGAATTCAGCGGGTGTTGATCGGGGGTTAATGGTGATGCAGAGTGACTGTGGTTGTGACATCTCTAGCTACCTCCCTCCCCGGCTAGGGTCACATGGCTGCAGCCTCTGACAGCCCCCTGATAGCACACACACACACAACCTCTCACACACACACAACCTCACACACACACAACCTCACACACACACTCACGTGGTTGTCACCTCACACATCCCCAGTGGTTAAAGATGGATCAGTCTCAGTGTTAGACAGTGGTTAAATATGGATCAGTCTCAGTGTTAGACAGTGGTTAAATATGGATCATTGTCAGTGTTAGACAGTGGTTAAAGATGGATCAGTCTCAGTGTTAGACAGTGGTTAAAGATGGATCAGTCTCAGTGTTAGACAGTGGTTAAAGATGGATCAGTCTCAGTGTTAGACAGTGGTTAAAGATGGATCAGTCTCAGTGTTAGACAGTGGTTAAAGATGGATCGGTCTCAGTGTTAGACAGTGGTAATAGATGAATCAGTCTCAGTGTTAGACAGTGGTTAAAGATGGATCAGTTTCAGTGTTAGACAGTGGTTAAAAATGGATCAGTCTCAGTGTTAGACAGTGGTAATAGATGAATCAGTCTCAGTGTTAGACAGTGGTTAAAGATTAATCAGTCTCAGTGTTAGACAGTGGTAATAGATGAATCAGTCTCAGTGTTAGACAGTGGTTAAAGATGAATCAGTCTCAGTGTTAGACAGTGGTTAAAGAGGGATCAGTCTCAGTGTTAGACAGTGGTAATAGATGAATCAGTCTCAGTGTTAGACAGTGGTTAAAGAGGGATCAGTCTCAGTGTTAGACAGTGGTTAAAGATGGATCAGTCTCAGTGTTGGACAGTGGTTAAATGGATCAGTCTCAGTGTTAGACAGTGGTAATAGATGAATCAGTCTCAGTGTTAGACAGTGGTTAAAGAGGGATCAGTCTCAATGTTAGACAGTGGTTAAAGATGGATCAGTCTCAGTGTTAGACAGTGGTTAAAGAGGGATCAGTCTCAGTGTTAGACAGTGGTTAAAGATGGATCAGTCTCAGTGTTAGACAGTGGTTAAAGATGGATCAGTCTCAGTGTTAGACAGTGGTAAGAGATGAATCAGTCTCAGTGTTAGACAGTGGTAAAGAGGGATCAGTCTCAGTGTTAGACAGTGGTTAAAGATGGACCAGTCTCAGTGTTAGACAGGGGTTAAAGATGGATCAGTCTCAGTGTTAGACAGTGGTTAAAGATGGATCAGTCTCAGTGTTAGACAGTGGTTAAAGATGGATCAGTCTCAGTGTTAGACAGTGGTTAAAGATGGACCAGTCTCAGTGTTAGACAGTGGTTAAAGATGGATCAGTCTCAGTGTTAGACAGTGGTAAGAGATGAATCAGTCTCAGTGTTAGACAGTGGTTAAAGAGGGATCAGTCTCAGTGTTAGACAGTGGTAAGAGATGAATCAGTCTCAGTGTTAGACAGTGGTTAAAGAGGGATCAGTCTCAGTGTTAGACAGTGGTTAAAGATGGATCAGTTTCAGTGTTAGGACAGTGGTTAAAGATGGATCAGTCTCAGTGTTAGACAGTGGTAATAGATGAATCAGTCTCAGTGTTAGACAGTGGTTAAAGATGGATCAGTCTCAGTGTTAGACAGTGGTTAAAGATGGATCAGTCTCAGTGTTAGACAGTGGTTAAAGAGGGATCAGTCTCAGTGTTAGACAGTGGTAATAGATGAATCAGTCTCAGTGTTAGACAGTGGTTAAAGATGGATCAGTCTCAGTGTTAGACAGTGGTTAAAGATGGATCAGTTTCAGTGTTAGGACAGTGGTTAAAGATGGATCCAGTCTCAGTGTTAGACAGTGGTTATAGATGGATCAGTCTCAGTGTTAGACAGTGGTTAAAGATGGATCAGTCTCAGTGTTAGACAGTGGTTAAAGATGGATCAGTCTCAGTGTTAGACAGTGGTTAACGATGAATCAGTCTCAGTGTTACACAGTGGTTAAAATTGGATCAGTCTCAGTGTTAGACAGTGGTTAAAGAGGGATCAGTCTCAGTGTTAGACAGTGGTTAAAGATGGATCAGTCTCAGTGTTAGACATTGGTTAAAGATGGATCAGTCTCGGTGTTAGACAGTGGTTAAAGATGGATCAGTCTCAGTGTTAGACAGTGGTTAAAGATGGAACAGTCTCAGTGTTAGACAGTGGTTAAAGATGGATCAGTCTCAGTGTTAGACAGTGGTTAAAGAGGGATCATTCTCAGTGTTAGACAGTGGTTAAAGATGGATCAGTCTCAGTGTTAGACAGTGGTTAAAGATGGATCAGTCTCAGTGTTAGACAGTGGTTAAAGATGGATCAGTCCCTAATGATCATCACAAACCATCTTATTATCAGAGTTGTTATCCTCTCAGCATCTTTAAATTGGCTCTTGTTAGATACAGTTTTAATCTCTTTAAATCATGTTATCTATCAAAATAATTTCTTTCTGTGAATCCTGTTTTATAAATCATGAGATATATACAGCCATAGTGTGAAAAGGATGGAATTTATTGGAACATCTAGATTTTAGGACATTGATATTTGTGGATTATCCACCAATGATGGAGTTGACCTCCAGACATGAGTGTAATGTAGTTATCTTTCCACCAGAGAGAGCTCAAGCAGGGCACTGCTGTGTGTGTGTGTGTGTGTGTGTGTGTGTGTGTGTGTGTGTGTGTGTGTGTGTGTGTGTGTGTGTGTGTGTGTGTGTGTGTTTGCGTGTGCGATAGAGCACTTTCAGTACCGAGCAAAAACTGTGATTATTCGTGGTGCATATTGTTTGAGTGAGCTATCCCTTTAAAACAGCACTTTAAGAAGGTCAGGCTATGAGATAGCAGGCTACACACACACACACATACATTTTAGGGAAACTGCTTGGTTGCAACAACACTACCAATCTTTCTGCCTGAGCAATTTATCCTTCATACAACAATGATAATAGCAACATATTTTAGGGAGTGGACATTTGGGTCTGTGTGTTTAGCTGGCTATGGGTTCACCATATGGTCATTCAACAGGGTCTCTCCAAACTAAACTCCTGACACCTTGACCGTAGATGCTGATCTTGGATCAGTTTTGCATTTCACCCCAGAGCTCACCCTGGTGGAAAGATTGAGATTATTTGCTGTATAATGTAAAGTGTCAGCAGAGCTGAAGGTATTGATCTCTCTGCTCAAATCCTCTCTGTGGCCGTGCCAGGGGGCTGAGCTGATCTGTCCCTACACTTTCCTAATTTCTCTCTCTCTCTCTCTCTCTCTTTGTCTCTCTCTCTCTCTCTCTCTCTCTCTCTCTCTCTCTCTCTCTCTCTCTCTCTCTCTGTCTCTCTGTCTCTCGCTCCCTCTCTCTCTCTCTCTCCCTCTTTTCCCCTCTCTCTCTCTCTCTCTCTCTCTCTCTCTCTCTCTCTCTTTCCTCTCTCTCTCACGCGCTCTCTCTCTCCCCTCTGTCTTTCTCTCTCTCCCTCTCTCTCGCTCTCCCCCCTCTCTTTCTCTCTCTCTCCAACTCTCTGCCCCCTTCAGCACCTTGGAGACGACCTTCGACAGCACGGTGACCACAGAGGTCAACGGGCGGAGCCTCACCAGTCGCTCCGCTCCCATGACCTCCTGGCGCCTCGGCCAATCAGCCCCAAGCCCCCGCCTACAAGCCGGCGACGCCCCTTCTATGCCCAGTACCTACACCACGGTCACACCACCTCGGACAGGCGGCAGCACAGGTGGCGCCACGGGGCGGTACGGTCACTCTGACTCCTCCAGGTTTGTGTACAGTGCCCCCATGAGGCGAGCAGCGACGTCAGGGGCGAGAGGGGCCGAGCAGGGGGAGAAGGGAGGAGGGCCGGAGGGGATGCTGGAGATGGACGTGGCGGGGTACATGAGCGACGGAGACATCCTGGGGAAGAACGTCAGGACAGATGACATCACCAGTGGGTAAGCGACTACGCCATAGACAGAATATAATAGATATTTTATTGTACGTTGGTTAGAACGTAAATGTGTCTTCTGCTTCTCCCAACACCCCCAGACACACACACATTCAGGGTCAGTCCTGTTATTGGGAAAACATATCACAGTTATTGCCAAAGGCCTTCGCGATTCTTCCAACTGGAATGGTGAGACAGGAGAACATATGAGGGGCAATGAATTTGTGGCATTCACACATTTATTGTGCTGCGACGGGAGGAATTCACCATACATTCCATAGCAACTCTCAATAGTGCACTGGCTGACACATCGCTCAATGAGAGAGAATAGCCCCAGATCTATTGTACATCACTGTGTTAGCTGTTAACCTTCCTCTGTGAACACTGATAAGTGCACTTCCCCAACACCCACATGATCTGCGTCCCAGATGGCACCTTATTCCCTATATAGTGCACTACTTTTAAACAGGCCTCATAGGGCTCTGGTAAAAAGTAGTGCACTATAAAAGGAATGGGGTGCCATTTGGGACGCATCTCTGCATTAGTTCTCCCATCCTATTTGTTCATGTAGGAAATTGATTTATTGAACACCACACGAACCATCCACATTAACTATGATTAGGTTACTGTAGGGGCAAATCTCTGAGCGTTAAATGTTATAGCACCTAGGGATGAAAAAGTGATTAGCTGAATTATGATCCTAATTAGCTTAAACCTAATGTGCTTTCATGTCCTATCAGCTGTATCTGATTACAACCCTGCAAATGTGTGCACACACACACACACACACACACACTCCCGACACACACACTCGCAAACACAACCCAGCTTAGTGATTTAGTTTCTTCTTTGTAGGTACCTTACAGACGGTGGTCTTCACCTATACTCGCGGAACATCGGTCGCGCCCCTGACCTGACCGCGTCGCTAGAGGTCACCCAGAGGGTGGTAAAGGAGGTGCACGGGGACGCAGACAGGTGAGGGCTTCATCCCATCTATTTGGGTTACTTGTGGAGGAGGGTGAAGTTTCCCCTAGATGCTGATCTTGGATCATTATTGCGTTTTCGCCACTAATGGTTAAGGCTAGGATTGGGGGAGGGGAAGCTGATCCTGGATCTGTACCTTTGGTAGCGTTACTTGTGTTTCTGGACCACACCTAGTTCTCCAACCCTATGGACTTTATTGAAACCAATGGGAGAAACTGTGGTTTCTTGATTGAAGAATATTATTAGTTGAATCAGTTTGTGTTACTGCTTGGGCTGAAGCAAAAGCCTGCTGCATCCACATGGTGCGTTGCAGGTCAAATTGCACAGTTTCTCTTTAATAGCTTTTCAAATTAGCACAGATTTTACCGATAGCTGCTTTTTTAAAGGAAGGTTTTACTAGCAATGACTGTGATATGTGGTTGTTGAATGCACTGAATGTAAATCGCTCTGGATAAGAGCGTCTGCTAAATTACCAAGATGTAAATGTAAGACGAGAATGCCCTTCGCTAGAAGTGACACACTCTCCAGTCTCCCAGCCGTCGCAAACGAGGTGAAAGAGAAATGTGTCATTGATTTAATTCTATCAAGCTGTGATTTGATGACAGGCGTTCATAGAAGCGGGGAAAGAAGTGATGAGGTGATGTCGCAGCGTGGATATAGGGATTCTGACAAGACTTAAATGAATGTGCACAGGGAAGTTTGAGAAATGTCTGTAAATTGGATGCAGTGCTCTGCTGGTTACTCTGTGGAATCCCAAATTCATTCAATTATCAGACTGTCAGAATCCACGGTTCTGGAGGTAGAACTTTTTCAAGCTTCTAATTAAATATTGGGTTTGATAGTATGATCAATTTCCTATCTGTTCAATTATTTTATTTTATTTTTTTATGCATTTGTAATTACGACTATAATAGTAACTGTCATTATTTGACAGAGGAGGCGAACAGGAGGCCAGAATAAGAGAAGGGATCTGAGCAGAATAAATGTGTTGTTGATTTATCAAAGAGGAAGGACATTTTGGTGTGTCTTCCTGTGTGCTCCTAGAGTTGATAATCAAACGGTTGTTTTGTATACTGGAGGGTTGGAGGTTCTCTGTAGCTGTCAGAGGAGAGAGAGTCAGATCATATCTGTGACTGTCCAACCATCAAAGTGGCACAGACGGGTCTGAATACAGTATGACCTCTAAGCTTGTCACGTAAACTCTCATCATCTCAACATCATGACAGATCCAAGCTAATCAAACGCATCAGAAGTCCAGACCACGCTGTCCACTGGGCTGTCCACTGAGCTGTCTACTGTGCTGTCCTCCCCTACACTCCACTTTCACTCATTTTGCCTCCAGACGTTGGTTCAAAAACGATTTGAAATAATTTCAAATACTTTATCTGAGCTTGATTGAGCTTGGCTGACATAATGGACCAATAGAATAGTCCCAAATCGGCAAACCCCGCCCATCTGGTGCTCCTGGCAGGCAAGAGCAAACGCTCACAGTATTTTTTACAATTTCAAATCCTATCTGAACCCAGGTCTGATCGCCTCCTCCTATGTGTACTGTGCTCTATTCACCATCTCTAACTAATCCATACCAAACTTTAAGATGGCAGCGTGACTTTTACTGAAGAACGTAGTTACATAGTCTGGCACCTCAGGGATAGTGGGATATGTAGTCTCTGATCCCATAGACGAGGAAGGAGGCAAGGTATAGCAGCCCAGATAAGGATCTTTCAGGAGTGAATTACGGAAGGCTGCTTTTTGCCCGGAGGAGGCTAAATCCCCCTGCTCTAATGCTTCCTACCTGTCTGCCTCAGAGTCATCCCATATGGCACCCTCTTCCCTATATAATACACTAATATCGACCAGCGCTCATAGGGCTCTGGTCAAAAATAGTGCACTATATAGGGAATAGGGTGCCATTTGGGATGCATCCACTGCGTGTCAGTGTGATTGTAGCGCCCGACATCTCTCAGTCCCACTGACATCTGACGGGCTCTGGGAAGGAAATTCATTTGGGAGCCCAGCTTGCTGCAGACTGAGCTAGGCTTTGGTGCAGTCTCTCGCTCTCTCTCCACCCCGACGGACACACTCCAATCATTCTCATCCCTGAGCCCTTTTGGAACACCTTGGAACATGCAGAAGTCCATATTTCCTAAAGCCCCTGCCTAACTTTGCCCTAACTTTCTCTCCTGTCCTCTTGGGCATCCAAACTGGCATTACATGCTGCAGTACCTCTTCTCACGTAGAGAAACTGTGCTGTCACCACAACAGGAGCATCTTTACGGGGATGGTTGACTACAGGCTTGTTAGAAGCAATAAAGACTTGCTTTGATGCCTGGTTTCCTTTGACCTGGAGTTCCCACTCTTCTCCTCACTGCGTTTTCAGAGTCAGGTCCAGGAGTTATAGTAAGCAGTTTACTGTGTGAAATTCAGCTTTAAACCAACCAAATCAAATTATTGTTCCGAACACCGGTAGTTAATAGTAAGTAATTTAATGTTAAACTTTTGGGCTTGGTTATTAAACTTGATGGACTGCTTTCCTGGACCCAGATAAAGCCTTGTACCAGATAAATACATAAAAATACTCTATAGGGAATCTCCTTTGAAATTGCTTTTAAGTCCAGGAATAGTCTTAATCTGTGTCCAGGAAAACAAACCGGCACTATTCCACCCAAAATGAGCTTCCATTTTGGGACTAGTCTTCCTTCCCATGGGTCACAGCTCCCTGACAAATCACAAGGCCTAATTGAGAAGGTGAACAGGCTCATCCTCAGCCAGAGACTGAGAGAGACTGAGAGAGACAGAGAGAGACAGAGAGAGACAGATAGAAAAAAGGAGAGAGAGACAGATAGATAAAAGGAGAGAGGGACAAAGAGAGAGAGAGGACGCTACCTAGCTAAATCCTGATTGGGAATGATAAGTAACATTTGAAGGAAGAGACCATCTGGTGTGGAAACAGTATGGATTTGTGTTTAGTGCTATGGAGTTTATATGAGTTAGTTTCTTACAGTAGGCTGCCTAAACAGTTGGAGTGGACGTGTCAGTGTGCTTGAGTGTGTAGGGC